>NW_028318299.1:0-300000 GCF_062004578.1 Staurois parvus
CCATGGGCCCCTATATACCGCCTCCTCCCTGCTGCTGCCAGGTCCAGAGTCTCTCATGGGTCCCTGTACGGCCTCCCATTGCTGCTGTCTCCATCGCCACACTCTGCTGCCATGTGCCACTTTCAGGTCTCTTCACACTGCTGGTGTGTTAAATTTTTTGACATAGGGTGCTGCAAGATAACGGGCCTCACATAGCTGCTGCCAGGCCCTAATCTGCCATGGGCCCTATATACCGCCTCCTCATGCTGCTGCCAAGTCCAGAGTCTGTCATGGTCCCTGTACGGCCTCCCATTGCTGCTGTCTCCATCGCCACACTCTGCTGCCATGTGCCACTTTCAGGTCTCTTCACACTGCTGGTGTGTTAAATTTTTTGACATAGGGTGCAGGCAGATTACGGGCCTCACATAGCTGCTGCCAGGCCCCTAATCTGCCATGGGCCCCTATATACCGCCTCCTCCTGCTGCTGCCAGGTCCAGAGTCTCTCATGGGTCCCTGTACGGCCTCCCATTGCTGCTGTCTCCATCGCCACACTCTGCTGCCATGTGCCACTTTCAGGTCTCTTCACACTGCTGGTGTGTTAAATTTTTTGACATAGGGTGCTGCAAGATAACGGGCCTCACATAGCTGCTGCCAGGCCCCTAATCTGCCATGGGCCCCTATATACCGCCTCCTCATGCTGCTGCCAAGTCCAGAGTCTGTCATGGTCCCTGTACGGCCTCCCATTGCTGCTGTCTCCATCGCCACACTCTGCTGCCATGTGCCACTTTCAGGTCTCTTCACACTGCTGGTGTGTTAAATTTTTTGACATAGGGTGCAGGCAGATTACGGGCCTCACATAGCTGCTGCCAGGCCCCTAATCTGCCATGGGCCCCTATATAACGCCTCCTCATGCTGCTGCCAAGTTCAGAGTCTGTCATGGGTCCCTGTACGGCCTCCCATTTGCTGCTGTCTCCATCGCCACACTCTGCCATGTGCCACTTTCAGGTCTCCTCACACTGCTGGTGTGTTGAATTTTTTGACATAGGGTGCTGGCAGATTACGGGCCTCCTATAGCTGCTGCCAGGCCCCTAATCTGCCATAAGCCCCTATATACCGCCTCCTCATGCTGCTGCCAAGTCCAGAGTCTGTCATGGGTCCCTGTACGGCCTCCCATTGCTGCTGTCTCCATCGCCACACTCTGCCATGTGCCACTTTCAGGTCTCCTCACACACTGCTGGTGTGTTGAATTTTTTGACATAGGGTGCTGGCAGATTACGGGCCTCCTATAGCTGCTGCCAGGCCCCTAATCTGCCGTAGGCCCCTATATACCGCCTCCTCATGCTGCTGCCAGGTCCAGAGTCTCTCATGGGTCCCTGTACGGCCTCCCATTGCTGCTGTCTCCATCGCCACACTCTGCCATGTGCCACTTTCAGGTCTCCTCACACTGCTGGTGTGTTCCATTTTTTGTCATAGGGTGCTGGCAGATTATGGGCCTCCCATAACTGCTGCCAGGCCCCTAATCTGCCATGGGCCCCTATACCGACTCCTCATGCTGTGACGTTGCAACAAGGTGGAATTCAACCCTACATATGTTAGACCGCCTTTACGAACAGCAAAAGGCCATCACAGATTTCCTGATGTTAAAAGCAGATAAAGGTACTCCCTGTGTAACTTAGATGTCAGCCATTGGCAGCTCATGCGTGACACCTGCGCTTGCTCAGGCCCTTTGAGGAGGCCACGCTATTCGTGAGTCGGCAGGACTATGGGATGAACGACGTCATTCCTCTGTTGCACGTCCTGGAACAAATGCTGTTAACAATGGCTGGTCAGGGTGCGGTAGACGTGGCGCACAGATCTCAACGCCACATGGCCCCTGTGGGGGCAGGACTGGAAGAAGAGGAGGAGTAGAGGAGGACATTGGTGCTCAGGAATTATTGAGTGAAATGGGTGGTTTTTCCACTCAGCGGACAGGAGTGGAGGAGCAGGAGCATCTGGTAGAGGAGGAGGAAGAGGAGACAGAGGACCTAGACGCACCGTGGCAGTATGCTGTGGAGATGGAGGCAGGGAGTCCCTCGCATTCCTTGGCACAAATGGCCCATAGCATGCTCGGTTGCTTGCGTAGCGACAGCCGAATAATAACCATCAGACAGAGGGATGACTTTTGGCTGTCCACCCTTGTTGGACCCTCGCTACCGTTCAAAAATGGTGGCCTTTTTCACACCTGCTGAGAGGGAGGCCAAAATAACGTACTATAAAAAACACCTATGTAGTCAGCTGGTCTCTGCCTGTCTGCGCCAACGTCCATCCTCAGACACTGTGGGCCCTGTGCGCTCGTGTTCCGCTGCCATGGCAGCAGGGGAGGGGTGGGGTGGTAGGAGCAGTGGCAGCTCCACCAGCAGCGGCTGCCTCAGTCCTGCAGTCGATGATGAGTAGCTTTCTTCACCAGCGCAGTGAGGAAACTACTAACCAGCCGCAGCAGCAGCAGCAGCATCAGGTGGACCTGGAGCAGGACCTCAAACAACAGGCTTAGGCCTACTTGGACAGCACCCTGCCAACCGAGGTAGACAATCCCCTTGACTACTGGGCAACGAAACTTGACCTTTGGCCCCAACTAGCTGAATTTGCCCTTGAAAGGCTGTCATGCCCGGCCAGTAGCGTGGCATCGGAGCGCGTGTTTAGTGCGGCAGGAGGTATTGCAACTCCGCGGAGGACACGACTGTCCACCCAAAGTGTGGAGAGACTGACGTTTGTGAAAATGAATCAGGCGTGGATTAGTCTGGATTTCAAACCACCAGTTCCTGACACAACTGACTAAATCCGCCATGAATCATGCCCCAAACATGTGCCTCTTTCAGGTCTCCTCACACTGCTGGTGTGTTCCATTTTTTGGTCATAGGGTGCTGGCAGATTACGGGCCTCCCATAGCTGCTGCCAGGCCCCTAATCTGCCATGGGCCCCTATACCGCCTCCTCATGCTGCTGCCAAGTCCAGAGTCTCTCATGGGTCCCTGTACGGCCTCCCATTGCTGCTGCCTCCATCGCCACACTCTGCCATGTGCCACTTTCAGGTCTCCTCACACTGCTGGTGTGTTCCATTTTTTGTCATAGGGTGCTGGCAGATTACGGGCCTCCCATAGCTGCTGCCAGGCCCTAATCTGCCATGGGCCCCTATACCGCCTCCTCATGCTGCTGCCAGGTCCAGAGTCTCTCATGGGTCCCTGTACGGCCTCCCATTGCTGCTGTCTCCATCGCCACACTCTGCCATGTGCCACTTTCAGGTCTCCTCACACTGCTGGTGGGTTCCATTTTTTGTCATAGGGTGCTGGCAGATTACGGGCCTCCCATAGCTGCTGCCAGGCCCGTAATCTGCCATGGGCCCCCGTACCGACTCCTCATGCTGCTGCCAGGCCCGTAATCTGTCATGGGCCACTGTTGTCGCTTGTTGGCATATTCCGCTCGTTCAGATGCTCCTTCTCCTGCTACTCCTCTTCACGGATTCCGTCAGCAGTCTTTCTTGGAATCCGTTTCCAAGAGACAACAGTTTGCGAGCACGCACCCGACGGTGCAGAAGCTGAACGTCCTCCTGTCCAAGTTGCTGCTGCCAGGCTCGTAATCTGTCATGCGCCCCTGTACCGCCTCCTCATGCTGCTGCCAGGTCCAGAGTGTGTCATGGGCCCCCGTACCGACTCCTCATGCTGCTGCCAGGCCCGTAATCTGTCATGGGCCCTGTACCGCCTCCCCATGCTGCTGCCAGGTCCAGAGTGTGTCATGGGTCCCTGTACGGCCTCCCATTGCTGCTGCCAGGCCCGTAATCTGCCATGGGCCCCTGTACCGACTCCTCATGCTGCTGCCAGGCCCGTAATCTGTCATGGGCCCCTGTACCGCCTCCTCATGCTGCTGCCAGGTCCAGAGTGTGTCATGGGTCCCTGTACGGCCTCCCATTGCTGCTGTCTCTATCGCCACACTCTGCCATGTGCCACTTTCAGGTCTCCTCACACTGCTGGTGGTTTCCATTTTTGTCATAGGGTGCTGTATGGCCTCCCATTGCTGCTGCCTCCACCGCCACACTGTGGCTCCACACTCTGGTTTTGGCCCCGTGACTGCCCAAATGAGTGAAGTGTGCGGTGATTCTAAGATCGACGGCACTCATCTGCATGTCATACTGACTGACAGTATTATTTCTCTTCCCCAGCAGACTCCAAGGGCATTTAAATTAAAGGTACAGTGTTCTGCACTAATATTAAGTCTCTCTGAAGCCTAGAAACACCCTTTTTTAAGTTAAATTCACAGCGAATTTATTCGACTCGAATCGAATATTGTCCACGAATTCGCCGAATCAGTCGAATCGAATTTTTCATTTCTTCGCTCATCTCTAGACACAACATATAATTCGAGAACAAAGCATTGCAAAGTTATTTACAAGTATTGTGATTTTTTTTTTTTTTTTTTGCAACAATAAAAAAAATATAAAATGTAAATGGGGTATGTAGCGCTAAAGAACAGATAACAAACAAGGAGGGTGTCACCATATATAGTAACAATAAAATAGTTCATATAATGTAGTAGGAAGGAAGATGGATATGATCCAATGATGTTCCAAATCCCGTTCAATGGAGTGAGAAGATTAGTGCGGTTGTGCGCTTACCACAAATACACACAATATGAGCATTGTATGCAAATTAACAGCAACCGGGCATCACGGTCTGGTCAGCAGCCTGGGCAACATCTGGTCATATGAGGACATCAGGGTCAACAGGTCCAACGCTGTCCAGGCTCCCTCTGGCTCTTAATTCCAGATCACCACCTTGCAAAGCCAGCAATTGTTCAATGAAATGGGTGCAAATTCTTCCATCATTTAGCAGTAGTCCAACAACAGTAGATGAATTGTTTTCCAAGTATTCTTGAAAGCTAGCCAGTACATGCTTCTTGCGAACCACCAGGAGCATCTCATGGGGCCCCCTAATGACCCCGGGCCCTCGGGCAGTGCTCGAGTTTCCAAATGGTCAGTATAATGAACAAAACAAGTTTAAATATAAATAGTTAGAAAAACAGAAATAATAATAAACCAGCAGGAAAATAATAGATAAGGGGAAAATTAGTTAATGTGGGATGATTAAAGTAATTACATAGTTAAGTAGAAAAATACATTTAAAAATAACTTTTTGTCCCTTTTTTACTTTTTAAGTTTGATTTAACTGACGTCACAGTTTGAAGTTCATACCCTTTTGATCTGCAGATGAATGAAACAGATTAGACACAAGTAATACTGTGCAACAATGTTACTTTGTATCTCTCCATCTCCTCTCTGAACAATGTTACTTTTGTATCTCTTTACCTCCCGTCTGATTGATGTTTATAAACAATGTTACTTTTGTATCTCTTTACCTCCCGTCTGATTGATGTTTATAAACAATGTTACTTTGTATCTCTTTACCTCCTGTCTGATTGATGTTTATAAACAATGTTACTTTGTATCTCTTTACCTCCTGTCTGATTGATGTTTATAAATAATGTTACTTTGTATCTCTTTACCTCCTGTCTGATTGATGTTTATAAACAATGTTACTTTGTATCTCTTTACCTCCTGTCTGATTGATGTTTATAAACAATGTTACTTTGTATCTCTTTACCTCCTGTCTGATGTTTATAAACAATGTTACTTTGTATCTCTTTACCTCCTGTCTGATTGATGTTTATAAACAATGTTACTTTTGTATCTCTTTACCTCCTGTCTGATTGATGTTTATAAACAATGTTACTTTGTATCTCTTTACCTCCTGTCTGATTGATGTTTATAAACAATGTTACTTTGTATCTCTCTATCTCTTTTCTATCTCTCCAATCAAAGCATTGATAGTGTGATCTCTGTAACTTACAGTTGTGATGAGATAGCAATAACTTCAACCTCAGTTGGATACCACAGTCAGTGACTCAATTGATAAGACATCTTGTAGATCTTGTGAAGTTTATTCCATAAACTGAGAGAATCTTACAACAATGAACATCAGATAGGTTAAAAGATCATAATGTGTTCTACTGCATGACATGAGGCTAGAAGCTGCAATACATTTCTGGGAAAGGGGGAGGGGCTATCTATACAGCATTACTTAAACCAAAGGAAAGGGAGGAGCAGAAACAAAATAATGAAACACTTAAAGGCATATGACAGTCATGTGAAACATGACACTCATCAATGTTTATAAACCATGCTACTTTTTTTATCTATCTCCCGTCTGATCAATGTTTATAAACAATGTTACTTTGTATCTCTGCATCTCCCATTTGATCAATGTTTATAAAAAATGTTATTTTGTATCACTTTCTCATATTTGAGCAATGTTTATAAACCCTGTGACAGATGGTCAATTTAATTTGACAGTAACAGTTTTAACTGGTGTTTGTATTTGCACAGTAAATCCCAGCTGTGTGTTGTGGGTGTGTGAGGAATGTTTAGTATCCTCGACTGTTTAAGACACATATATAGGTGTCCGTTTATGAACCAGCGGTAATAGATCGCTGCTCAGTTCTCCGGCATTCTCGGAGAACACAGTTCTCCTGTGAATGCAGTTTATGAAGCAGTTCTCCGAACGAAGGGAGAACGGTCTCCAAACGCTGGAGAACGGTCTACAAACTCTGGAAAATGGCTGATTTTACTATAATCTCGCAAGATTACAGTAAAAGATCAGTTTACTAAGCAGAGGTAAATTATCTCTGCTTAGTTTTCGGTCCCTCTGATTCTCCAGTTCTGGGCTGGAGAATCTGGAGGGGGAACACAGATCTCCAGAGAAGGGCTGACATGATCTCCTGAGTGTCATAAACTGTGAATGACCAGAGAATAGCTGAGATCCTCTGAATCTCAGCTATTCTGTGTGTCATAAACGGACACCATAGTGTATAATCAGAGAAAATTAGATAACAGATCCTAAAGCGGGTGCAAAGTGTGTGTGTGTGTATATTTATATTATTATAAACTATATACTTTCCAAAACCCTTCTATAGAATGGCCCTTTCCTGCCTCTTCTTGGGTCCCCCACTGGTGCTCTCCACTCCTCTTCTGTGTGTGCCCACAAGGCATGTCTCTTGTGATGGGGGCACATGTGTGGGTGTGCTCCTGAGCTGGGCTGTGTGCAATCATAAACACACATGGCATGGCCTGCCCTGCCTCCTGCTCCCCTCTCACAGGATTTGACTGACTGCAGCAGGAACCACTGACTCCTGCTGCTCTCATTGAAAGCCGCTGAGAACCAGGAGAGGAAGAGGAGACCTGCTACTGGGCACAGCGCTGGATCAACAGAGGAGTCAGGTAAGTGTTGGGGGGGAGGACAGAAAGTGGAAGGTGTTTGTTTTTTTTTTTTACCTTCCAGTTTTCTGAGAATTCATAGTCAGCAGTAGTGATGGGCCAAACACCACCCCTATGTTTGTTTCACGGTTGAACATTCAAGCCTACTGAATGTTCAACTGAGAACTTCAAACTTCATGAATGTTTTCAGGACTCAAACTTGTCAATTCAAAAGTACTCATTTTGAAGGCTCATATGCAAGATATTGGCCATAAAACTGGTATGGAGGCTCTGGGACTGCCATGAGGGACATGAATCAGTGAAGTTGTTTTTCAAAAAGTACCGTTTTTAAAGGAGCAGTCATCTTTTAATTGCTTAAAGTTAAAAAAAAAAAACAATTGAAAAAAAAAAATCCTTTAAATATCATGCCTGGGGGGGTCCCCTTAAGCTACCTGCACATCTGTACAATGTATACAACCTGCTGCAGCAGGACTGACTTTTTTTTATTCTGTTTTATATAACAGTTTGACCTCCTCCCACTTAAAATACCAGACCCTTCAGGTCTGGTAGGAAGGTTAGGAGGGACCCCACAGTAAGAAATAAAAAAAAGTGTATGGGGTCCCCCCTAAAAGCCATACCAGGCCCTTTAGGCCTGGTAGGACTTTTAAGGGGAACCTCACCCAAAAGTGTGGGTGGAGCATGGAGTCCCCCCTAAATTCCTACCAGATACTTGATCAGAACACAGGTCAGGAAAGGGGGGGACCAAACACCCCCCCTCCCCCTGGGGCTTACCAGGCCACGTGCCCTCAGCATGGGGACAAGGGCCTCTTCCCCACAACCCTGGCCCTGTGGTTGTTGGGGTCTGCAGGCAGGGGAGCTCATTAGCACCAGGTCTTTTCATCTGGCAATGCTGAATAAAGTGAAAGGGATCAGCCAGTGGATCGATTTTACAGGTGACTGGGCGGGATCACCCCCCCCCCCCTTCTCCTGCCACCTTATGCCACTGTTGGGATAGGAGAGCCCGGGACTGAAGCCAACAGTTCACCGACTCACCCAAAAAGAGACTGAGGACCAGAACAACCGTGATGGTCTAAGAAACCGGAAGCAATGAGTATTTTGTCGCTTCCGGTCTCATGTGAACAGATCTTTAACGGCCTGTGAAAGCATCTAGTTAAACGATCTGTTTAATGTGATGCTTTGAAGGACAGAGGAGAGTTCTGGGGGCTAATAGATCTCAGATGTCTCCATAATAGGACCTGAAAAAAGAATAATTAACGAGCGCTTGGAGATGTATAAAAAGCTGCTGGCATGAAAGGCACAAACCTCAAACCTTCACACTAAGACAATATCGCATGCAGCGCTATAAAAAGTATAAAATAACATATGCAGTAATAGGTGGTGAACTACTAGTGCTTAGTAGTGATTTATAAGTGTCCACATAGTATAATGCAGTAGTCTCAATAAACTGTGCAGGACGTGATGAACTCCGTGCTGTGAAGTGTTTTAATACTATGCACTCACCAGAAAGCGCATAAAAAGCGCATTTGAGTTGTCAGACCACTCCTGGTCCCAGAAAAGTTGAACCTGTATGGATCATCTGGCAAGCTGTCACTCTGTCACTTCTTGGCCAGCAGGGGGATTCCCGACATCCAGAAACCCTTATAGGGCTAATCCAGGTTCCTTAACCAGGGCACTCATATGAAGTATCCACCTTAAGAGAGGGGGGGGCTTGACCAGAAAGCCCACCCCAAAAAATACTGATAGTGTAGTATGTTCCAAAAAGGTTCTTTATTGAAGATAATGTAAACACAGGTCACTCACAGGATTTCCCAGATTCAAAGATGGCCGCCGGCCTCCACGAGGTACGGAACGGCGTGACGTCACCGGCTAGGCTCCAGCCTGACGCGTTTCGTGCGGACGAGCACATTATCAAAGGGAGCGAGCACTAGCCGGACAAACCTATATATACTGTTCCACGCGCATGCGCGGTGGAACAAAAAAGCCGGTGACGCCATTTTGGCCTGCTCGCGCATGCGCAAAGCATGCGATAGCGGCCATTTTCTTGGTTATCACGGCTCAGGGTAGGCGACTGTTATGCATTGCAGAAGATCTCTCTCACCTGCCCTGTCATAACAACGACAGGTATAACGGGGGCGGCAGACAGTGAATATAACCGCATATACTGACCGTAGGGAATGTAATATGTATTATTAGACTGTCCCTAACTCTCTTCCAATCGAGTTTGGTAGGGGTACAGTCGAATTCACTGGGTAAAGGCTAATTTAATAGCACCTATTGCACTGCCCTAAATATATATTTAAATATGGCCAGACATCAATCGAATTCAACAAAAAATTAATACCTGCTAAAAAACAATGCCTAAAAACACCCCCCTGAGCCTTGATGTTTTATATTACACATATTACATATACATGGAGTAAAAACTATAAAAGATACATGAAAAGTATATAAACATGTAAAAATATGCAAGTAGTGTAAATTGAAGTTAAAACATTGTAAAAATGATTAAAACCATATCAACTTGTATCAATAAAACAATTAATGTCAAGGTCTACATTCAAGCCTTGAGGGAAAAAAGACTGTAACTCATAAATCCACTTAGTTTCCAGTTTGGAAACCGATCTCTTTTTATAGGTGCCCCTCCAATATGGTTTCACGATATCTATCGCAGCAAATTTTAGGCATTTGGGATTATTGTTATGGCACAACCTGTAGTGTAAAGATAGTGAGTGGTCCTTGAAACCCTTTTTAATATTTTTTAGGTGCTCACGCAGTCTGTCCCGTAACCTTCTTGTAGTCCTCCCCACATATTGTTTCCCACAGCCGCACTCTAATAGGTAAACAACATATGTGCTATTACAGGTGATGGTACTTTTAATTTCATAGGTTCTGTTGGTAATATTAGAGGCAAAAGTCTTCACCGGTCTTTTATGTGTGCCATTGTTAACACACATCATGCACCTGTTACATGGATAAAAGCCTTTATGCCCAAAATTAAAGGTTACATTTTTTGGGGGGTTCACAATGTTGGGGGCTAGAGACAACCTGAGTGGTGGTGCTCTCCGGAAAATAATCTCCGGGCGGTTAGGTAATTCTTTTCCCAATATTGGGTCATTCAAAAGAATGGACCAGTTTTTCTTAATTATCTTGGAAACATCTTTATATTGGGTATTGAAATTAGTAATGAATGGACAGACAATGTTATTATTGGCCGCTGTGGTAGGCTTGAGTAATTCATTCCTATCTTTATTTTGTACTTCCTTTATTATTTTGGTCAGGAAAGGTTCATCATACCCTTTTTCCAAGAATCTTTCTTTTAAAGTTATAGACTGTCTGTGAAAATCCTCAATGTTATCACAGTTTCTTTTTATTCGAAGGAATTGACCTTTCGGGATATTCATTAGCCATTTTGGGTGATGGCAACTATCAAGTGGAATGAAACTGTTCCGGTCTGTTTCCTTAAAAAATGTTTTAGTTAAAATATTCATATCCGATACAAAAAGAGTAAGGTCTAAAAAATCAATTTGTTTAAGATCATACTGATAAGAAAATTTAATATTTAATTCATTAAAATTTAATGTAATGAAAAAGTTCTTAAGAGTGAATTCATCCCCCTGCCACAATAAAAACACGTCATCAATATACCTCCGATAAAACAAAAGGTTAGGCCATTCCCTGGAGTAGATGAGATCTTCCTCCCACCTAGCCATAAATAAATTTGCCAGACTTGGGGCAAACTTGGCGCCCATAGCGACACCCGTAGTTTGTAAATAAAATTCATTCCCAAACCAAAAGTAGTTGTGTGTCATAGCAAATTTAAGAAGGTCCAAGATAAATATTCTTTGTGTTGCAGGGATGTCTGTGGCCATATTAAGATAAAAATCTGCTGCCGCCATTCCATCATCATGCTTAATGCTACTATACAGTGCTGACACATCTGCTGTGACCAAATATGTGGGAGAATTCAATTTAATGGTTTTAATGTCTACAAGCATTTGTTTTGTGTCTCTTAGAAATGCTGGTGTCATAGCCACCAGGGGCTGCAGGAAATGATCTACAGTCATGGCCGAAATTGTTGGCACCCTTGATATTTTTCCTGAAAATCAAGTATTTCACACAAAAAAGGTATTGCATTAACACATGTTTTGCTATACACATGTTTATTCCCTTTGTATGTATTGGAACAAATATAAAACAGAGGCAGAAAAGCAAATATGACATAATGTCACACAAAACCCCAAAAATGGGCTGGACAAAAGTATTGGCACCCTTAACTTAATATTTGGTTGCACACCCTTTGGAAAACATAACTGAAATCAGTCGCTTCCTATAACCATCAATAAGCTTCTGACACCTCTCACCCGGAATTTTGGACCACTCTTCCTTTGCAAACAGCTCCAGGTCTCTCTTATTGGAAGGACACCTTTTCCCAACAGCAATTTTAAGATCTCTCCGCAGGTGTTCAATGGGATTTAGATCTGGGCTCATTGCTGGCCACTTCAGAACTCTCCAGCGCTTCTTTGCCATCCATTTCTGAGTGCTTTTTGACGTATGTTTGGGGTCATTGTCCTGCTGGAAGACCCAGGATCTTGGACGCAAACCCAGCTTTCTGACACTGGGCCCTACAGTGCGACCCAAAATCCTTTGGTAATCCTCAGATTTCATGATGCCTTGCACACAGTCAAGGCACCCAGTGCCAGAGGCAGCAAAACAACCCCAAAACATCATTGAACCTCCACCATATTTTACCGTAGGTACTGTGTTTTGTTCTTTGTAGGCCTCATTCCGTTTTCGGTAAACAGTAGAATGATGTGCTTTACCGAAAAGCTCTATCTTGGTCTCATCTGTCCACAAGACGTTTTCCCAGAAGGCTTTTGGCTTACTCAAGTACATTTTGGCAAACTGTAGTCTTGCTTTTTTATGTCTCTGTGTCAGCAGTGGGGTCCTCCTGGGTCTCCTGCCATAGCGTTTCATTTCATTTAAATGTCGACGGATAGTTCGCGCTGACACTGATGCTCCCTGAGCCTGCAGGACAGCTTGAATGTCTTTGGAACATGTTTGGGGCTGCTTATCCACCATCCGGACTATTCTGCGTTGCAATCTTTCATCAATTTTCCTCATCCGTCCACGACCAGGGAGATTAGCTACAGTGCCATGGGTTGCAAACTTCTTGATAATGTTGCGCACTGTGGACAAAGGCAAATCTAGTTCTCTGGAGATGGACTTGTAACCTTGAGATTGTTGATATTTTGCCACAATTTTGGTTCTCAGGTCCTCAGACAGTTCTCGTCTCCTCTTTCTGTTGTCCATGCTTAGTGTGGCACAGACAGACACACAATGCAAAGGTTAAGTGAACGTCTCTCCTTTTTATCTGCTTTCAGGTGTGATTTCTATATTGCCCACACCTGTTACTTGCCCCAGGTGAGTTTACAGGAGCATCACATGCTTGTAACATTCTTATTTATCCGCAGTTGTGAAAGGGTGCCAATACTTTTGTCCAGCCCATTTTTGGAGGTTTGTGTGACATTATGTCGAATTTGCTTTCTTTCCTCCCTTTTTTTGTTTTGTCCCAATACACACAAAGGGAATAAACATGTGTATAGCAAAACATGTGTTAATGCAATACGTTTCGTGAGAAATACATGATTTCCTGGAGAAATATCAAGGGTGCCAACAATTTCGGCCATGACTGTATATATTCACCAATCCTTGAGCTTAAAGAGCCAATGCCGCTCACTATAGGTCTCCCCGGGGGGTTAGTCAAATCTTTGTGTATCTTAGGCAAGCAGTAGAGGACTGGTAGTTTGGGTGAAATGGGGCACAAATACTCTTTTTCTTTTTTAGTTAAAATGCCCATATCATAACCCTTATTTATGATACTCTTCAAGGATCTTTTATAGGGGACCAGAGGATTTCGATCAAGGGTTTGATAGGTATTCTTATCATTTAAGATAAGATAAACCTGCTTGATATAATCTATCTTGTCCATAATAACTACCCCCCCACCTTTATCGGCTGGGCGCACTACCAAATCCTTTTCCTCAAGTAATGATTTTACCAGGGAATCTCTATGTTTATAGTTGTCTCTATTCCTGACCTTAATCTTTTCCAGGTCTTTTAAAACTAGACTTTTAAAAACATTAACATACGAATGGGCTGGGGGATTGAACAAAGAGGCATTCTTAAGGCCTGAGTGTTTAAAAGTGCTAGTGGCAGAATTAGAGGAAATACTTGTGGGAGGGGCATTCAGAAAGTATCTTTTCATAGCCAGTTTCCTCGGAAATTTGTGAATATCGATATATGTATCAAATTTGTTAAGTTTAGCCCGTGGGGCAAATTTCAGCCCTTTGTTTAGGAGATTAATTTCATTTTCAGTTAGTTCTTGTTTACTTAGATTGAAAATACCTTTGGAATTTACATTTTTCTTTTTTTGTTGTCTATGTACCCTCTTTCCTCCTCTCCTTCCTCTGACCGTGTGCTTCCTTTTTCTTGCCGGGCCTATTCCTAAAAAATGATTTTGGGGGTGAGAGTATTGTTGATCAGGATTTAGATACGAGTAGTTCCCATTTGTTTGTACAGGAGCTTGTGGGTAACCACGGTATTGAGGGCCATGGTTGTTGGGCGGGTATCTCCTAGGCGATGAGCCCCAGTTTTGACTGGAGTTGTACTGTTGCCTCCCCGGGGTCCAGTCCCCTCTCCCTCCTTCTTGGTAATAGTAGTTATTATTACCTTGATTCCCCTGGTTATGTTTTTTTGTATTTCTCCAGTTACCCCCTTGTTGTGGTTTATGGGATGCCCTCCATTACCATTCCGATTACCCCCTGTTCTGTTGTTATTATGATTGAAATTCTGATTGGGATACGGTCTGAAGTTCCTATCCCCATAAAAAGGTGTGTGCATCTGATTAAACCCTTGAAATCTATTAAATGTAGGTATGTTGTATTGGTCTTGCATGGGGTTAGGTGTAGTAGGGGGTCTATCATCATTGACCCTGTAATTGTTTCTCTTTGGTGTCCCCATTGTCTTTTGGGGATTTATTTTTGGGACATTACCTTTATTTCCTTTATTTGGATGAATATAGGGTCTAGAAACATTCCCATCCGGCTGGGTTGTAGACTGTGATAGAGGGGGAAGGCTGGGGGTCTGCCATTTAAAGATTTCTTTATTTGCATAATCCTTACAGTCTCTCCCATATTTTTTCCTTTTCTTAATTCTCTGTTCCTTCTCAGTTTTATCAAGGTTCCAAAGTTCCAAACCTTTATTGTTAAAGAATGAAAACCATTCTACCTCACTGTTAACATCTCCGACTTCCGGAGGGACCTCCCACCTCAGAGATCTGGGAACCATACCCTCTTTGATATATTTTTCCAAAAAGGTGATATCCCAAAGAGTTCTGATCTCAGAGGTGGTATGGTTTGATAAATGCAAAAATAACCCATGGAGATCATCAAAATCTTCCTCATGAGTAAATACCTCCTCTGATAGCACCTTTTTGGTGGCCAGAAAAAGAAAGAAACTAGTATACCTAGATAATGAAATTAACAAAACGAAGGCAAATCTGCAACCATATATAGGGAAGGATGAATATAGGGCAGAATCTAACCGGCTAAAAATTCTCCTTGATAAAACTGAGAAGGAACAGAGAATTAAGAAAAGGAAAAAATATGGGAGAGACTGTAAGGATTATGCAAATAAAGAAATCTTTAAATGGCAGACCCCCAGCCTTCCCCCTCTATCACAGTCTACAACCCAGCCGGATGGGAATGTTTCTAGACCCTATATTCATCCAAATAAAGGAAATAAAGGTAATGTCCCAAAAATAAATCCCCAAAAGACAATGGGGACACCAAAGAGAAACAATTACAGGGTCAATGATGATAGACCCCCTACTACACCTAACCCCATGCAAGACCAATACAACATACCTACATTTAATAGATTTCAAGGGTTTAATCAGATGCACACACCTTTTTATGGGGATAGGAACTTCAGACCGTATCCCAATCAGAATTTCAATCATAATAACAACAGAACAGGGGGTAATCGGAATGGTAATGGAGGGCATCCCCATAAACCACAACAAGGGGGTAACTGGAGAAATACAAAAAACCATAACCAGGGGAATCAAGGTAATAATAACTACTATTACCAAGAAGGAGGGAGAGGGGACTGGACCCCGGGGAGGCAACAGTACAACTCCAGTCAAAACTGGGGCTCATCGCCTAGGAGATACCCGCCCAACAACCATGGCCCTCAATACCGTGGTTACCCACAAGCTCCTGTACAAACAAATGGGAACTACTCGTATCTAAATCCTGATCAACAATACTCTCACCCCCAAAATCATTTTTTAGGAATAGGCCCGGCAAGAAAAAGGAAGCACACGGTCAGAGGAAGGAGAGGAGGAAAGAGGGTACATAGACAACAAAAAAAGAAAAATGTAAATTCCAAAGGTATTTTCAATCTAAGTAAACAAGAACTAACTGAAAATGAAATTAATCTCCTAAACAAAGGGCTGAAATTTGCCCCACGGGCTAAACTTAACAAATTTGATACATATATCGATATTCACAAATTTCCGAGGAAACTGGCTATGAAAAGATACTTTCTGAATGCCCCTCCCACAAGTATTTCCTCTAATTCTGCCACTAGCACTTTTAAACACTCAGGTCTTAAGAATGCCTCTTTGTTCAATCCCCCAGCCCATTCGTATGTTAATGTGTTTAAAAGTCTAGTTTTAAAAGACCTGGAAAAGATTAAGGTCAGGAATAGAGTCAACTATAAACATAGAGATTCCCTGGTAAAATCATTACTTGAGGAAAAGGATTTGGTAGTGCGCCCAGCCGATAAAGGTGGGGGGGTAGTTATTATGGACAAGATAGATTATATCAAGCAGGTTTATCTTATCTTAAATGATAAGAATACCTATCAAACCCTTGATCGAAATCCTCTGGTCCCCTATAAAAGATCCTTGAAGAGTATCATAAATAAGGGTTATGATATGGGCATTTTAACTAAAAAAGAAAAAGAGTATTTGTGCCCCATTTCACCCAAACTACCAGTCCTCTGCTGCTTGCCTAAGATACACAAAGATTTGACTAACCCCCCGGGGAGACCTATAGTGAGCGGCATTGGCTCTTTAAGCTCAAGGATTGGTGAATATATAGATCATTTCCTGCAGCCCCTGGTGGCTATGACACCAGCATTTCTAAGAGACACAAAACAAATGCTTGTAGACATTAAAACCATTAAATTGAATTCTCCCACATATTTGGTCACAGCAGATGTGTCAGCACTGTATAGTAGCATTAAGCATGATGATGGAATGGCGGCAGCAGATTTTTATCTTAATATGGCCACAGACATCCCTGCAACACAAAGAATATTTATCTTGGACCTTCTTAAATTTGCTATGACACACAACTACTTTTTGGTTTGGGAATGAATTTTATTTACAAACTACGGGTGTCGCTATGGGCGCCAAGTTTGCCCCAAGTCTGGCAAATTTATTTATGGCTAGGTGGGAGGAAGATCTCATCTACTCCAGGGAATGGCCTAACCTTTTGTTTTATCGGAGGTATATTGATGACGTGTTTTTATTGTGGCAGGGGGATGAATTCACTCTTAAGAACTTTTTCATTACATTAAATTTTAATGAATTAAATATTAAATTTTCTTATCAGTATGATCTTAAACAAATTGATTTTTTAGACCTTACTCTTTTTGTATCGGATATGAATATTTTAACTAAAACATTTTTTAAGGAAACAGACCGGAACAGTTTCATTCCACTTGATAGTTGCCATCACCCAAAATGGCTAATGAATATCCCGAAAGGTCAATTCCTTCGAATAAAAAGAAACTGTGATAACATTGAGGATTTTCACAGACAGTCTATAACTTTAAAAGAAAGATTCTTGGAAAAAGGGTATGATGAACCTTTCCTGACCAAAATAATAAAGGAAGTACAAAATAAAGATAGGAATGAATTACTCAAGCCTACCACAGCGGCCAATAATAACATTGTCTGTCCATTCATTACTAATTTCAATACCCAATATAAAGATGTTTCCAAGATAATTAAGAAAAACTGGTCCATTCTTTTGAATGACCCAATATTGGGAAAAGAATTACCTAACCGCCCGAAGATTATTTTCCGGAGAGCACCACCACTCAGGTTGTCTCTAGCCCCCAACATTGTGAACCCCCCAAAAAATGTAACCTTTAATTTTGGGCATAATGGCTTTTATCCATGTAACAGGTGCATGATGTGTGTTAACAATGGCACACATAAAAGACCGGTGAAGACTTTTGCCTCTAATATTACCAACAGAACCTATGAAATTAAAAGTACCATCACCTGTAATAGCACATATGTTGTTTACCTATTAGAGTGCGGCTGTGGGAAACAATATGTGGGGAGGACTACAAGAAGGTTACGGGACAGACTGCGTGAGCACCTAAAAAATATTAAAAAGGGTTTCAAGGACCACTCACTATCTTTACACTACAGGTTGTGCCATAACAATAATCCCAAATGCCTAAAATTTGCTGCGATAGATATCGTGAAACCATATTGGAGGGGCACCTATAAAAAGAGATCGGTTTCCAAACTGGAAACTAAGTGGATTTATGAGTTACAGTCTTTTTTCCCTCAAGGCTTGAATGTAGACCTTGACATTAATTGTTTTATTGATACAAGTTGATATGGTTTTAATCATTTTTACAATGTTTTAACTTCAATTTACACTACTTGCATATTTTTACATGTTTATATACTTTTCATGTATCTTTTATAGTTTTTACTCCATGTATATGTAATATGTGTAATATAAAACATCAAGGCTCAGGGGGGTGTTTTTAGGCATTGTTTTTTAGCAGGTATTAATTTTTTGTTGAATTCGATTGATGTCTGGCCATATTTAAATATATATTTAGGGCAGTGCAATAGGTGCTATTAAATTAGCCTTTACCCAGTGAATTCGACTGTACCCCTACCAAACTCGATTGGAAGAGAGTTAGGGACAGTCTAATAATACATATTACATTCCCTACGGTCAGTATATGCGGTTATATTCACTGTCTGCCGCCCCCGTTATACCTGTCGTTGTTATGACAGGGCAGGTGAGAGAGATCTTCTGCAATGCATAACAGTCGCCTACCCTGAGCCGTGATAACCAAGAAAATGGCTGCTATCGCATGCTTTGCGCATGCGCGAGCAGGCCAAAATGGCGTCACCGGCTTTTTTGTTCCACCGCGCATCCGGCTAGTGCTCGCTCCCTTTGATAACGTGCTCGTCCGCACGAAACGCGTCAGGGTGGAGCCTAGCCGGTGACGTCACGCCGTTCCGTACCTCTTTGAATCTGGGAAATCCTGTGAGTGACCTGTGTTTACATTATCTTCAATAAAGAACCTTTTTGGAACATACTACACTATCAGTATTTTTTGGGGTGGGCTTTCTGGTCAAGCCCCCCCCTCTCTTAAGGTGGATACTTCATATGAGTGCCCTGGTTAAGGAACCTGGATTAGCCCTATAAGGGTTTCTGGATGTCGGGAATCCCCCTGCTGGCCAAGAAGTGACAGAGTGACAGCTTGCCAGATGATCCATACAGGTTCAACTTTTCTGGGACCAGGAGTGGTCTGACAACTCAAATGCGCTTTTTATGCGCTTTCTGGTGAGTGCATAGTATTAAAACACTTCACAGCACGGAGTTCATCACGTCCTGCACAGTTTATTGAGACTACTGCATTATACTATGTGGACACTTATAAATCACTACTAAGCACTAGTAGTTCACCACCTATTACTGCATATGTTATTTTATACTTTTTATAGCGCTGCATGCGATATTGCCATAATAGGACCTGTCGCTGCTCCAGCTATCACCAAGGAGGTTGTTCATCACTTGTGATGGCTATAAAAATTAGAGACCGTGTAAAAAAAACAAACAAAAAGAAAACTTAAAGAAAATAAATGTTAAAAAATGAAAAGCGTTCCGAACACCCTCGGCTTGTGTGCAAAGGTGAGTGCATACACAGGTCGTGCACACGGAAATGGGGATTGCACCACTTATGAGGTATCGCCGTGAGCGTCAGAGCGAGAGCAATCCTCCTATTACCGGATCCTCTGTGCAACTCTAAGCTGGTAACCTGTAAAGGCTTATCAAGCGTCTCTGTTGGAGATTATTAGGCACCCTAGTTTGCCGCCATTCCACGAGCGTGCGCAATTTTGAAGTGTGATGTTAGGCATCTAACATCTTTTATATTTTACCAATTATAACAACTGGGTGTTTTATTATGACTTTTTTTTTTTTTAGTGCATTGAAATTTTATTAAAGATTTTTTTTTTTCCCAAAAAATTGCATTTGACAAACCGCTGCGCAAATACCGTGTGACATTAAAATTGCAACACCGACCGTTTCATTTTCTAGGGCATCTGCCTAAAAAATATATAATGTTCTCAGAATATTTCTAGCAAAAAAAAGCAGATTTTTACATTTACGTGAGAAACAGGCTTGGGAAGCAAGTGGTTAAGGTGGATTTTGGGGATGTCCAGCTTGTTCGTGGGCCAAGTATAGCTATCCCTTGGGCTGTTTTTGTATTCTTAGGCCCCTACCCCAGCAGCATTGATATGTTTTAAAGAAATTCATTACAAAAGTGTAAGCAGGTGCAGTGAGCTAGTCTGCCATTAGGTGGCTCTGTCCTACAAATAGTATGGGAAAGAAATGTTAGAAGCAAATGATAGCTCCCCTTTAAGGCTACGCTCACATTTATGCAGGTTGCTGTTGATGCGTTTTTGCAGCTCATTTTGTGCCGCATGTGTTTGTGAACATGCATTTTATACCCATTTTTGATGCGTGTTTTTTTTTTGGGCTAAGAGGAAAGTGTGACAGTTCTGTTCATGTAGTGTGACTTTGATGCGAATTTACACCCTCTGGCACTCAAGTAGCATCAAAGCCGCAGCAAAGCAATGCAGGAACCTTAATGTGTCCAAAGCTACATGTTAGGGCTAGGGTTAAAGGGTAAGTTCACCTTTCGGAAAATGTTACATGTTCCTCCCATTTTTAAGGTGCAACATGTAACATGTTCCCAAAGCTGTCGCCTGCCACCCCCCCCCCCCCGACAGATAGTATGAGGAAATTTCTCCCCATACTATCTGTCAGATTGGAACACAGCGCAGCCGTAGGGACTCCACCCACACAGCCGTGTTACTCATTTACAGAGTTCTGTGATTGAATGAACCGCAATGACAGCCGGCTGTCGGCTTTCAGTTTTCAATGAACTACCGTGGCAGAATATCTGCTTAACTGTACGCCCCGTACATCCCATACACCCCGTACATCCTGTATATTCCATACACCCCGTACATCCTGTATATTCCATACATCCCATACACCCCGTATATACTGTATATTCCATACACCCCGTACATCCTGTATATTCCATACATCCTGTATATCGCATACACCCCGTACATACTGTATATTCCACACATCCCATACATCCTGTATATTCCTTACATCCCTTACATCACGTACATCCTGTATATTCCATACACCCCGAACATCCCATACACCCCATACATCCTGTATATTCCATACACCCCGTAAGTCCCTTACACCCCATACATCCTGTATATTCCATACACCCTGTAAGTCCCTTACACCCCCTACATCCTGTATATTACACCCTGTAAATCCTGTATATTCCATACATCCCTTATACCCCGTACATCCTGTACACCCCATACATCCTGTATATTCCATATCCTATACACCCTGTACATTCCATACACACTGTACACCCCATACATCCCATACACTCTGTACATCCCTTACATCCCAGACATCCCATACACCCCATACATCCTGTATATTCCGTACATCCTGTATATCCTGTACACCCCATACATTCCTTACATCCGGTATACCCCATACATCCTGTATATTCCATACATCCCTTACTATATTCTGACAGGTCTGCAGGAGACCTGCATGTTACCAGCAATCTACTGATCGCTGGTGCAATACTTTCCTGGCTCCTTTGGACAAAAAAAAAAAATGCACATTTTTTTTACATGCAAGAAAACTGTTAATTTTATTATTTTTGTCAAAAAGGTGAAGCTATCCTTTAGGGGTAGCCTAACCTGAACATTTTTGTCATAGTCCTTAACCCTAACCTAAAGGTTCCTTCACTACTGTGATGCGACTTTAATGCTATGTGAGTGCCAGAGAGTGTAAAGTCACATCAAAGTTGCATCAAAGTCCCACAACATGAAAAGAACTGTCATACTTTCCTATTAGCAAAAAACAAACAAAAGCGCAAAACACATCAAAAATGCAACACATATTGCACACATCAAGTGCATTAAAGTGGTTGTAAAGGCTCATGGGTTTTATTACCTTCGTGCATTTTTTGGCTTGAGAAAGAGGCTTGGACGTCCTTTGAACTGTTCGCTTGTACGGAGGTGTCCTGCTATGCTGAAGATTACCACCAGAGGTCCTAACTTATTAATGAGCGAGTACTTTTAACTGTGTAAGTTGTCAGTTACACTTGGATCGCGCCCCCCTCCTCGCTCTGTGTTTGCCTTTACACAGACCATGTTGTCAGACCATTCATTTTAACAAAAAAATCTCCCTGTAATATTATACATGTATGTAACATAATTTATGGATGTGAATTACCGTAAATACGTCCCTTATGTAGACATCCAAAAGCCCAGAGCCTGCTGCTGGTTGCCACTATCTTGGATGTGATGTCAGTAGCCCCTTCAGGCTCAGAACTGTACCTCTCTAGTATTCCCCTTCACTTCTCCCCTGGCAGCTATATAAAAAATATGCCGGGAGGTGAGGGTAAGGGAAGAGGAGCTGGGCCAGCACAGACCGTAAACATTACCAGAAGAGTAGAGGTCTATGACATGCAAGGAGAAGGGGGGGGGGGGGGGTACCTTAGGCAATAAAATCTTCTTGGGACCGTAAATTTAAAGGCAAATTGTAAGTCACTAAAAAATCCTTTAAGGAAAGGAAAAATGCTGCAAGTAAGTATTTTAAAATACTTGAAATGTTAGTGTTTTTACCTGCAACTCTTTAAGCTGGTGACAGGGCCTCTTTAAAGCTCCAACTCCTGCCAATCTTAATGTGTAAAGCAGAGGAAGAGTTCAGGTTCCTATTTTTTGTCTGTGACCCCCCCAATGGGGATATTTGTTTTCACTTCCTGTCCATTTGATACCTAGAGAAGAAATGTGGGGTGTAGTTGTTACCGGGACAGATAGGCACAGCCAGCAATAAAACATTATCAATGTTCTAACCTTTACCAGCCCTGGAAAAGGTGTGCTTTTTTTTGTCCCCGTTAACATAATTTCCATCACTTCCTGTCCTGATAGTGGAAATGTCCCCAATAGATGGCAATAAAGAAACAGACTCAGACTCCATGCAATAAAAAGCATTGACTAAAATTGGGTTTCAGCAGTTCATACTATATTTCTATTTCTTCCCCTGAGCATCTTGTTCAGTAACCAAGTCCAATAAATTATTAATAGTTTTTAAAGCCCTGGATTTTCTACAACCTCGGGCAAAAAAGTCTGGAATCACCACTCTTGGGAAATGTTCATGCAATTGTTTCATTGACAAAAAAAAAAAAATAACCACAGACACACCTCAAAACTATTTTCATGTAACATCTCAACCTCCTGGCTTTAACCCCTTCATGCGGGCGTTTCCTGGCCCTTTAGAGGTTTCAGGAGGCGGGATGGGCGTGGCGGGGTTTAGGGATCATGTGACCGCCGTGACGCATCGTCTTGGGCAGTCAAATGATCGGAAAAGGTCCCGATCGAAAGAGAAGACCGGGACCTTTCCGTGAGTACCGGATATGTGTGCTGGGTGCGCGCTCTCAGCACATATGTTTTTTTTTTAATTGAATGCAAATGTGTGGCCACTCAGTGTCTAGGACCAGACGCCGGAAGGCTGCACATTTGTGTGCGGCTGGTGTGAAGAGTTTAAGAAACACTTAGTCCTCATGCACACGGGACGTTTTTACAGCGGCTGTTTTTGGCGTTTGATGATTTTTTTCTACAGCCAGTAAAACCCCCCCAGCATGTTATCCTATGTGTCCATGCACACATAAACTGGCATCAATGGTTTTTTACATAAACATATATATATAAAGACCATATATAAGGTGCAGCGCTATAATAACATATAAAACACAAAAGTGCCAATATCAAATCACACTGCGGTGAAGTAAGATGAGATGAATAATAGTCTTAAAATAAATCAGAAGTGGGGATCCAAACGATCCTAATAGGTGCGTGGGATAAGATTCTGTGCAGCACACGGTGAGTCTGAGGTAAGAATTACGCACTCACCAGAAGTGCGTCAAAAAAAACGCACGTGGGTTTTATCCTGTAATATCAGAAAACGATCATCATCATGCAAGCCCAGGACCCTTTGATAACGTGCACTGCACGAAACGCGTCAGTGGGGGCTGCATTATCTGGACGTCTGACCACCGCTGGTGGTCATCCTTTACAGTATCTGAGTCCCCACTTGCAGAATCTGCCTTAAAAGGGGACCCCGGATGGTGATATGCCTGAGATGCGCTTATGAAACTTGAAGCACATACCCAAGGGGCGATCTGGAAGGTGTAGGATTCTATCTTGGCAACGGATGATCGTTTTCTGATATTACAGGATAAAACCCACATGCGTTTTTTTGACGCACTTCTGGTGAGTGCGTAATTCTTACCTCAGAGTCACCGTGTGCTGCAAAGAATCTTATCCCACGCACCTATTAGGATCGTTTGGATCCCCACTTCTGATTTATTTTAAGACTATTATTCATCTCATCTTACTTCACCGCAGTGTGATTTGATCTTAGCACTTTTGTGTTTTATATGTTATTATAGCGCTGCACCTTATATATGGTCTTTATATATATATGTTTATGTACTTTATTTGAAGGTTTTCTCTTGGTTACCTTTTGGTGTTCTAGCCGCTTTCAGATTTCCGGATAGCGCTCGCTTTTATTTAATTATTTTGTATCAATGGTTTTTTGACTGGGACGTTTTTGCTGGGAAAAAAACAGGACTATTGTGTTTTTTGAGGAGTTTTTTTAGCTGTAAAAATGCTCTAACAATGAAAAACGTGGCAAAATGCCACAAACCGGTGTTTTTGGACTTTTTTTGACAACAAACAGTAAAATTGCAGGAAACCGCTACTAATCGCAGCAAAACGCTAATGCAGAAAAAGCTAAAAAAAAATCTGAAAAACTCAAAGAAAACTGTAGTCCGTTGCAACAGTTTTTGCAGATCAAGCAGAGGGGAAAAATATGGAATCACTCAATTCTGAGGACAATATTCTGGAATCAAAATCAAAAAAGAGTGCTTGCACACCGTGGTGAGCTGATTGCCATGAATCATGGCTGCAACATCAGAGATGTCAGTTGAAACAAAGGAGAGGATTATCAAACTTCTTCCAGAAGGTAAATCATCCCGGAATGTTGCAAAAGACGTTGGTTGTTCCCAATCAGCTGTGTCTAAAATCTAGACCAAGTACAAATCAAATGGGAAGGTTGTAAAATGGAAGCGTCCTGGTAGGCCAATGAAGACATCAATGCATCAAGATAGAAAACTTCAAGCCATATGCCTTAAAAATAAAAAATGCGCAACAAAACAAATGAGGAACTAATGGGTAGAATCTGGAATCAATGTCTGTGACTGAACTGTAAGACATTGCCTAAAGGAAATGGGATTTACATACAGAAAAGTCAAACAAAAACCATCTTTACCACCTAAACAGAAAAAAAACAAGATTACTTCGGAATAAAGAAAAGCCATCATGGACTGTGGATGACTGGATGACGGTGATATTCGGTGATGAATCAGGAATCTGCATTGGGCAGGGTGATGATGCTGGAACTTTTGTTTGGTGCCGTTCCAATAAAATGTATAAAGATGACTGCCTGAAGAAAAAATACAAATTTCCACATCCATCGATGATATGGGGTTGCGTGTGAAGGAAAAGTACAGGGTGATGGGGTCATGTAGGTCAATAAATGCACAAGTTTATATTGAGATTTTGGATACTTTTCTTATTCCATCAAGTGAAAGGATGTTTGGTGATGATGACATCGGTTTTCGGGATGATAATGCATCTGGCCATAGGGCAAAAGCCATGAACAGGGCGGACTGACCATTTGGAAACTCGGGCACTGCCCAAGGGCCCGGGGTCAGTAGGGGGCCCCATGAGATGCCCCGACAGCCAAAGTTAAGTCCAAACGTAGGTTTAAATTTGATCTATCCCTGGTCACTATGAATAAGCAAATATAAGCTAGGGTCAGTGACCAGCTGAGATCACTTCAGGAATAAACAGTAGAAGCTGTGGCCAGCTTGAGATCTCACTGGGAATCAATAGAGATAAGCCATGATCAGGAACTAGCAAAGATCACACCAGAAATCGGCATGGACAAGCCAAGGTCAAAAATAGCTGGTATTGCACTGGGAGTCAGCAGAGATAAGCCGTAGTCAGGATCTAGTCAAGGTCACATCAGGAATCAGTAGTGATAATTAGGACTCAGCTGAACTGCCCTGGGTTTAGTTTAAGCTGAATCTGTGACACTAATAATGAACATTTTCCATCTAAATACCTGAAAAGACAAAGTTCAGTCCAAATTTAGGTTTAAATTGATCTAGCTATGGTCAAACCAGGAATCGGCAAAGATAAGCCAAGGTTGGAAACTAGCGCAGGTCACTCCAGGAATCAGCAGTAGAAGCTGTGGTCAGGAACTAGCCAAGGACACACCAGAAATCAGCAGGGACAGGACAAGGTCAGGAACTAGCCGAGATCTCACTGGGAATCAGCAGGGATAAGCCATGGTCAGGAAACAACCAAGGTCACACCAGAAATTGGCAAAGATAAGCCAAGGTCAGTAACTAGCGCAGGTCACTCCAGGAATCAGCAGTAGAAGCTGTGGCAAGGAACTAGCCAGAAATCATCAGGGACAAGCCAACTAGACAAAATCTCAAGGGATCAGCAGGGATAAGCCACGGTCAGGAAATAACCAAGGTCACACCAGAAATCGGCAAAGATAAGCCTAGGTCGGTAACTAGCGCAGGTCACTCCGGGAATCGGCAGTAGAAGCTGTGGTCAGGAACTAGCCAGAAATCATCGGGGACAAGCCAACTAGTCGAGATCTCACTGGGAATCAGCAGGGATAAGCCACGGTCCAGAAATAACCAAGGTCACATCAGAAATCGGCAAAGATAAGCCAAGGTTGGAAACTAGCGCAGGTCACTCCAGGAATCAGCAGTAGAAGGTGTGGTCAGGAACTAGCCAAGGACATACCAGAAATCAGCAGGGACAGGACAAGGTCAGGAACTAGTCGAGATCTCACTGGGAATCAGCAGGGATAAGACACGGTCCGGAAATAACCAAGGTCACATCAGAAATCGGCAAAGGTAAGCCAAGGTCGGTAACTAGCGCAGGTCACTCTGGGAATCAGCAGTAGAAGCTGTGGCAAGGAACTAGCCAGAAATCATCAGGGATAAGCCAACTAATCGAGATCTCACTGGGAATCAGCAGGGATAAGCCATGGTCAGGAAACAACCAAGGTCACACCAGAAATTGGCAAAGATAAGCCAAGGTCAGTAACTAGCGCAGGTCACTCCAGGAATCAGCAGTAGAAGCTGTGGCAAGGAACTAGCCAGAAATCATCAGGGACAAGCCAACTAGACAAAATCTCAAGGGATCAGCAGGGATAAGCCACGGTCAGGAAATAACCAAGGTCACACCAGAAATCGGCAAAGATAAGCCTAGGTCGGTAACTATCGCAGGTCACTCCGGGAATCGGCAGTAGAAGCTGTGGTCAGGAACTAGCCAGAAATCATCGGGGACAAGCCAACTAGTCGAGATCTCACTGGGAATCAGCAGGGATAAGCCACGGTCCAGAAATAACCAAGGTCACATCAGAAATCGGCAAAGATAAGCCAAGGTTGGAAACTAGCGCAGGTCACTCCAGAAATCAGCAGTAGAAGGTGTGGTCAGGAACTAGCCAAGGACATACCAGAAATCAGCAGGGACAGGACAAGGTCAGGAACTAGTCGAGATCTCACTGGGAATCAGCAGGGATAAGCCATGGTCAGGAAATAACCAAGGTCACACCAGAAATTGGCAAAGATAAGCCAAGGTCAGTAACTAGCGCAGGTCACTCCAGGAATCGGCAGTAGAAGCTGTGGCAAGGAACTAGCCAGAAATCATCAGGGACAAGCCAACTAGACGAGATCTCACTAGGAATCAGCAGGGATAAGTCACGGTCAGGAAATAACCAAGGTCACACCAGAAATCAACAGGGGTAAGTAGGGATGAGTTGAACTGCCCTGGGTTTAGTTCAAGCCAAATCTGTGAAATTAAAAATTCACATTTTCCACCTGAATGACGAAAAGCCAAAGTTCACTTCAAACCTAGGTTTAAATTGATCTAGCCAAGGCCACACACTATTCAAAGTCACACCAGGAATCAGAGTATACAATAGAATGCAGGCGTCCTGAATGCTAATGAACAACATGTACATAGGGACCTTTATCATGACCTTTTAGCACGGTGCGTTAGCTTGGAGAAGAAGGAACACAGAGATTCGTAGAGAAATAAGGATTACTGCTGATTTGATACAATTGTCTGGAAATCCTAAAGAGTGTTTATAATGGTTTGGGTTTTCTCGCACAAAAGGATCGAATGTAAAGGAATTATTTATAGGCATGTTTAAACATATATTTAATGATGTTAATATACATTTTGTGCTTTTTATATGTTTAGCACGTAGGTCATTGTCTATATTTGTATAAGGTAGCAGGATTGAGTTTGTGGTAGTATATTATTGGGTGGAGTGTATAATGAAGGGCCGGGCCTTTTTGTTACCATTATATTGCCCAATAAAAACCTCTTTGTCTTCTGGTACACTATTACACAGCAGCAGCATGTTTGTCATTTTTTTTTACTTTAGATGATTTCTTTCTATCTTAGTTAACCACCTGCCTGGAGCTTGCATGTTCTCCCTGTGCCTGTGTGGGTTTCCTCCCGGTATTCCAGTTTCCTCCCACACTCCAAAGACATGCTGGTAGGTTAATTGGCTCCTGTCTAAATTGTCCCTATTATGTGTATGTATGAATGTGAGTTAGGGGCCTTAGATTGTACACCCCTTGAGGGTTAGGGACTGATGTGAATGTACAATATATATGTAAAGTGCTGAGTACATTGACAGCGCTATATAAGTACCTGAAATAAATAGGAAAGTTCCCTGAGATTTTCTTTTTATCACTAAGATGTGTTTTGTATAGTGCAAAGAGGCTCCACGTAGCTTTACAGTCCGGGGAAAACACATAATGAACCTACAAGAATGAATACAATGTACCGTATTTTTCGCTCCATAAGACGCACCCTAGGTTTTAGAGGCAGAAAACAGGAAAAAAAAAATTATGAACTAATGGACTGCAGACACAGTACAGGAGATGACCAGAGACTGCAGACATAGTACAGGAGATGACCAGAGACTGCAGACACAGTACAGGAGATGACCAGAGACTGCAGACAGCACAGGGATGACCAGAGATTGCGGACAGCACAGGGATGACCAGAGACTGCGGACAGCACAGGGATGACCAGAGACTGTGGACAGCACAGGGATGACCAGAGACTGCGGACAGCACAGGGATGACCAGAGACTGCAGACACAGTACAGGAGATGACCAGAGACTGCGGACAGCACAGGGATGACCAGAGACTGCGGACAGCACAGGGATGACCAGAGACTGCGGACAGCACAGGGATGACCAGAGACTGCGGACAGTACAGATGACTGCTGACCTTTGGGGAGGTGGGGAGCGGGTACCTGAATTTGACAGGTACCCGCTCTTACTTCCGCAGAGTTTTTGTTTGATCTTACCTGTTCCTCTATCCAGCCGCGCGCTGTCTTCCCGGCTTCTGTAATGGCGCTCGGCATGATAGCCGGGTGCCCAGTGCGCATGAGCGAGAAGCACTTGTGCTTTGTGATTGGTCCAGCGGCTTCTGGGATCTGTCATGTGTCCCAGGTACCGCCTTACCATTCACAAAAAGCACCGCTTCTTGCGCATGCGCACTTGGCACCCGGCTGCCATGCCCAGTGCCCACACTACAGAAGCCGGAAGACAGCGCGATAGAGGAACAGGTAAGATCAAAGAACAAAGAAGTAAGAGCGGGTACCTGTCAAATTCAGGTACCCGCTCCCCACCTCCCTAAAGGTCAGCAGTCATCTCCATAAGGTCCCGCTGCAGAGCTGAGCGGCCGGCCCGGTATTCTGACACGGCCACGGTGGAAATACCGGACCGGCCGCTCCATATTCGCTCCATAAGACGCACTGACATTTCCCCCCCTTTTTTGAGGGGAAAAAAGTGCGTCTTATGGAGTGAAAAATACGGTAACTACCATTGAAGTAAAAACTAGGAGGGGGCTGATCTGCAGAGCTTCCACTCCTAACAGTTTAATGATGTGCAATAAAGCTGACCATGGATGGTTTGAATCTCGACCGGTTCAGCAGGGACCGGCCGAGATTTAAACTATCTATGGGCAGGCTGATTGTACCCCAATTCAATTGTTGTATGACTTTGGTACAACCAAACTTTCAGATTTTTCACGGGATTATTACCAGCGGCTATAGCCACTAGCGATAATCGCTGTGTTCTCTTGGCAGCGAACACCCCAACCCCCCCGACTCCCACCGAGAAAACACAATAGCTCCACCACCCATGGTTGTAGGGAAGATAATTGCATCATCTAGGGCCCCAGCTTAAGAGGTCATTTGTGGTTATCACACAGAGATAGAATAGAGGATAACCGAACCGGATATCGTATGTACTCTCCAGCGCCTCAGGTTATGCACAGCCAAAAGGGAAGCCAAGGGTACCAGGACAGCGACAACCAAAGGAAATGCTTCAGGGGTGCAGCCCTCCTCAGACGGGGAGATCAGCCACTGGATAGAGAGAAAACAGGTGGCGCACACACCTAGTGCATTATCCAAGGAGTATTGTAGGAGTGAAAGAATAATAAAAACATACTCACAGACGAAGCATGTATCTAAAAAGCCTCAGGCATCAACAGCAAGGCTCCTACTTTCCATTCATCATACATCTGCATCAGAAGCTGGTCATCAGCTCTGAGGAAAGGGATTCGTCCCCGAAACGCGTCAGCCATTTGACCGCACTGACAGTGAGAACACCTCGCCTGCCGTTGTGGCCATCGTCATTTTTCTATGCTTTTTAGATACATGCTTTGTCTGTGAGTATGTTTTTATTATTCTTTCACTCCTACAATACTCCTTGGATACTGCACTAGGTGTGTGCCACCTGTTTTCTCTCTATAGAATAGAGGATGTCCAATATACAGTATGAGCCGTTGTCACCGTCCTCCTAAAACATGGCCAACTTCACGGATGGCCAAGTATTCCCCCAATAAGTGCAAAATAAAATTAAAAATTAGTGAAGCGCTTGTATCACATGAATACAATCATGTATCTCCATATAGTGTAATTATAAATCAAAGTGACCACTATATATAATAAATGTGTGTTGACTCCCTCTAGTGAAAAGAAAAAATAGTGTCAACCAAAATAGCTAAATAACACACATTAGGAAACTAAATATATAGTGCATAAATCAAATATAATGAACAGAATATATATATAGACGTGAAAACAGAATATTGGCCACATACAATGGTGTCTAAATTATACATAAATGATATATGCCATAGGTGAACAAGACAATATCAAAGGTGAAAAAAATATTCCATGCATGTGACTGTGCTTTAAGCTGGAACACACACGTGATCTCCACTTCTAAGTGCAAGTACTCTCCTTCAAATGGCAGCAATGCCTGCTCACCTCCCTTCCTCGACCCACACAGGGCCTCAAAGCAGTTACCACCTCAGTGGTGTATTCCTCTGGCAGACTCCTTATTCCTCCTCCTCTCTTATGCAACTCCCTTCCTCGACCCACACAGGGCCTCAAAGCAGTTACCACCTCAGTGGTGTATTCCTCTGGCAGACTCCTTATTCCTCCTCCTCTCTTATGCAACTCATAAAAAGACAAGAAAGCCTTCCATAGTGTAGTAAATTTAATAGGCAAAGTTAAAAATTACAAAGTTTTCCACTCACATGCTCCTTTCCATAAAAAAGCGTTTTTCCCAGCCTGTGGGTAGATATGCATGCACCTGGGGGAATCCAATATGGCCACTGTGTCCGGACATACGTCACCAGGAAGTAGACAAACCGACGCGTAGCGTCACGTGCGTCGTGACTTCATCAGGGTTCATCAGGGAACCCTGATGAAGTCACGACGCACGTGACGCTACGCGTCGGTTTGTCTACTTCCTGGTGACGTATGTCCGGACACAGTGGCCATATTGGATTCCCCCAGGTGCATGCATATCTACCCACAGGCTGGGAAAAACGCTTTTTTATGGAAAGGAGCATGTGAGTGGAAAACTTTGTAATTTTTAACTTTGCCTATTAAATTTACTACACTATGGAAGGCTTTCTTGTCTTTTTATGAGTTGCATAAGAGAGGAGGAGGAATAAGGAGTCTGCCAGAGGAATACACCACTGAGGTGGTAACTGCTTTGAGGCCCTGTGTGGGTCGAGGAAGGGAGTTGCATAAGAGAGGAGGAGGAATAAGGAGTCTGCCAGAGGAATACACCACTGAGGTGGTAACTGCTTTGAGGCCCTGTGTGGGTCGAGGAAGGGAGGTGAGCAGGCATTGCTGCCATTTGAAGGAGAGTACTTGCACTTAGAAGTGGAGATCACGTGTGTGTTCCAGCTTAAAGCACAGTCACATGCATGGAATATTTTTTTCACCTTTGATATTGTCTTGTTCACCTATGGCATATATCATTTATGTATAATTTAGACACCATTGTATGTGGCCAATATTCTGTTTTCACGTATATATATATTCTGTTCATTATATTTGATTTATGCACTATATATTTAGTTTCCTAATGTGTGTTATTTAGCTATTTTGGTTGACACTATTTTTTCTTTTCACTAGAGGGAGTCAACACACATTTATTATATATAGTGGTCACTTTGATTTATAATTACACTATATGGAGATACATGATTGTATTCATGTGATACAAGCGCTTCACTAATTTTTAATTTTATTTTGCACTTATTGGTATCAGCTAAGTGACAGCAGCTGTATTTTGTCAATTATTCCCATGAGCGCAGGAGGATCCCTTATTATTCAAGTATTCCCCCAGCTGTCAGTGTCGGGAAGATCTCTGCCCACCATACCTCATAGCTGTCAAAGAGATTTCAACTTCTATTTACAGTATTCACAAAAACAAGAGATGAGTTCTAATTGTAAAGAAGCTTTCTAAAGGTTTCTTTTTTTACAATAAATAGCATATTTCTGTATTTAGGAAAAAATATCAGCCGCATTCCAAATGAGCTCTTCTTGCAGTATTTTATTACTCGGTGAATTAACTGCATACAATCAATGATGTCTTCAACCCAAAACCAACCTTTCTTGACGCGTTTCAGCTCTCTTGGCTTGCTCACAAGGATAGGGGAAGTCATGAACGAGCCAAGAGTGGTGAAGCGTCAAGGAAGGCTGGTTTTGCGATGGAGACATCACTGCATGCCATCAATTCACTGAATTTTAAAAATATCACAAGAAGAGCTAATTGGAGTGTGGATGATAGTTTTTCCTATTTTCAATGAAGAGTGGAGATGGACTGTGATGGCCAGCACCCAGGTTGTCCATGTACAAGGGAGGTTGGTTTTGAACAGAGCTTTGGATCTGTAGATATTTCTATATTTGTTGCTTGCTATTGAATTTTTTTTTGTCAATCACAGCCTTTAGATCACCTCTATTATTTGTACTAAGGTGATTGCCTAAGGGTGAACATACACTATATTGCCAAAAGTATTGGGCGGCCGGCCTTTCCATGCACATGAACTAATGGCCTCCCAGTCTTAGTCCCTAGGGTTCAATATTGAGGTGGCCCCGCCCTTTGCAGCTATAACAGCTTCAACTCTTCTGGGAAGGCCGTCCAAAAGGTTTAGGAGGGTGTCTATGAGATGGTTGGACCATTCTTCCAGAAGCACATTTGTCTGGTCAGGCACTGATGTCAGACAAGAAGGCTTGGCTCTCAGTCTCCACTCTAATTCATCCCAAAGGTGTTCTATCGGGTTGAAGTCAGGACTCTGTGCAGGTCTGTCAAGTTTCTCCACCCCAAACTGGCTCCTCCATGTCTTTATGAACCTTGCTTTGTGCACTGGTGCACAGTCATGATGGAACAGGAACAGAGCCTTCCCCAAACTCTTCCCACAAAGTTGGGAGCATGTAGTTGTCCAAAATGTCTTGGTATGCTGATGCCCTAAGAGTTCCCTTCACTGGAACTAGGGGGCTAAGCCCAACCATTGAAAAACAATCCCACACCATTCCCTCCGCCACACTTTACACTTGGCAAAATGCAATCAGGCAAGTACCGTTCTCCTGGCAACCACCAAATCCAGACACATCCATAGGATTGCCAGAAAGAGGAGTGTGACTGGTCACTCCAGAGAACAAGTCTCCACTGCTTCTAGAGTCCAGTGGCGGCGTGCTTTACACCACGGCATCCAACGCTTTGCATTGCACTTGGTGATGTAAGGCTTGGATGCAGCTGCTCGGCCATGGAAACCTATTCCATGAAGCTCTCTACTCACTGTTGTTGGGCTCATCTGAAGGCCACACCAAGTTTGGAGGTCTATAGCTATTGACTCTGCAGACAGTTGGTGACTTCTGCGCACTGTGCGCTGCAGCATGCACTGACCCCACCCTGTCATTTTACGTGGCCTACCATTTGGTGGCTGAGTTGCTGTTGTTCCCAGTTGCTTCCACTTTGTTATAATCCCACTAACAGTTGAGCGTGGAATATTTAGTAGCCAGGAAATGTCACGGATGGACTTATTGCACAGGTGGCCACCTATCACGGGACCACGCTTGGAGTCACTGAGCTCCTGAGAGCGACCCATTCTTTCACAAATGTTTGTAGAAACAGTCTGCATGCCTAGGGGCTTGATTGTATATACCTGTGGTCATGGAGGTAATTAGAACACTTGAATCCAATGATTTGGAGTGCTGGCCCAATACTTTTGACAATATAGTGAATATTGAGGTGCTCCCATGGTTCTTAGTCCATAAAATCAGAGTTCCATTTGTCTGGTATGGGTCATTGCAATGTACTCCTTGTTGTTGGTCTTCTCCAGGAAACTGTACATTTGTTCTGTTCACTGATGGTGACCATATTATCTCTGAGACAATCACACTCTCCATTCTGCGAGCCTAGACAATGCAATTCATAGATTATGAGTTATCAAGACCGTTAATACAGACCTTGTAAACATCTAAATAAAAGTTTATTCCGACAGAAAATCCATAATATTTATATTTCAAAGTCAACTGTAACTAAGTAAAACATATGAACATTGTCCTTGGTATTCCAAAATACTTCTGAATGTTCCATGTTATGTAAATTTCAGGTTACAGGATATTCCCTGAGTTGATCCCAAGTCTCCAATTCTTTGGTTAGAAATTTGAGATGAAGAAGTAAAAAATTAGAATATCCAAGTCCAAAACCACAAAAGTTCTGGGTATATCAGTCATGGCAGATAGGAGGGGATCATTATGTAGGTCTGACAAAACCAGTGTTATAAAGCTGCCCTCTCTGACGTCTTCTGCCCTTCCCTCTTTCTCATCTTGGGTGCATTATACTACCTCTATCTGTGTACCCAGCCACAGATATTGAAAAACCTGAGATGGTGTTCTGAGGTTTCACATTCCAAATGTATCAGTAGAAAGCAAAACAAAAGATATTTTCTTAGTCAAGAGGTAATGATGCGCAAGAACAACCCAAAACTTCCAAGGCTCTTGGTCCAGGGTTGAGGGCATTATCTGGTAGCTCCATATATCATCATGAGATTTTGGTTGGGCTCAGTTAGATCGTAATATATTTTTTCTGTCTGTGGTTGTGGCGTCGCTGAGAAAGGAGGAACCAGGCAAGTAAAAGGGCAAAGGGCCATCCACTGAGTAGAAGAACATTCCATGTAGACACCACCAACATTGACTGCCAGCCGATAAATACCTGAAGAGCAGATGCTTCCCGCCTGGTAGTGGTGTCACCTGCACAAAGAAATACAGTATTTTACCAAAGATTCACACTTATGCAGAACTCAGTGCATTTTCCAGTTTGCAGAAATGCATTACAGTCCATTTAACCATTTGCCGCCCGGCCAATGGCCGTTTGGCGGCTTCAAAGTTGCTTCTCCACTCCGGGTGCACGCCATTTGGCGTGCTCCCGCACATGCGCCGTTTGCGCTAATGCAGAGCGGTGCAGCGGCTCGATCTGTCACCGGGCGTGTACCTCAGACACGGCCGATGACAGATCCGAGTACCGGCTCCGTTGCAGGTACCATGTGACCTGCTGTGACCAATCACAGCAGGTCACATGACAGTTGTATACAATGGATGGCTTCATTCATGATGCCATCCATTGTATACTACTGCCTAGCTGTGAATGGTCACAGCTAATCACATGCACATGTCATGTGATTAGCTGTGACCAAATCACAGCTAAGCACAAAAAAAAAAAAAAGCTGAATGAATCGATTTCATTCAGGTAAATGCTTGCTTATAGCAAAGAATTTCTTTGCTATAAGCAAATTGTGTAAAAAAAAAAAAAAAAAAAAAAAATACTGATCACTTCCCCAAAGTAGTATAATGTTACTATGGTAACATTGTACTACTTTGGTCATAGTAAAATATGAAAAAAAATGTTAAAAAAAAATAAAAAAAAGTAATAAAAAATTAAAAATAATAAAAAAAAAAAAAAATATATATATATATATATATTTTTTTTTCATACTGTCACCAGTCAGTGTCCCTGTTCACCGCCATGCCAGTTATATGATGACGCTGTACTGCACTGGTGACAGTATGTAAAAAAAAATAGTGAAAATAATTTTTTTAATTTTTTCATTTTCCGAAAAATTATGACAAAAAAAATACAACTTCAAAAAACTCGCCATTCCTCTTATGAAGTACATCAGACTGTCTACTCTGCAAAAAGGGGTCATTTGGGGATATCTGTACTATTCTGACATTCTTGGACCTCAAGAAATTACATTGGCTGTCAGTACTTCAGGATTGATCAATATTCAGATCTATCACATAGTTTGTGAACTCTATAACTTTCCTACAAACTAAATAATACATCCTAATTTGGGTTATTTTCACCAAAGACATGTAGCAGAATACATCTCGGCCTAAATTTATGAAGAACAATTATTTATTTGTAAATTTTTATAACGGAAACAAAGAAAAACGTGTATTTTTTTTCAACATTTTTGGCCCTTTTTTTGTTAATTTAGCAAAAAATAAAAACCCCAGCGGTGATTAAATACCACCAAAAGAAAGCTCTAGTTGTGTGAAGAAAATGATAAAATTTTAGTTTGGGTAAAGTGTTGTATGACCGCGCAATTGTCATTCAAAGTGTGAGAGCGCTGAAATGTGAAAAATGGCCTGGGCAGGAAGGGGTAAAATTGCACGGTATTGAAATGGTTAAAATGGTTTCCTTTGGATCTAGTTCACATCTGTGCTTTTTGAGCCGCTGTGTTTTTTGTAAAGGGTCAGACTTTTTTTCTGCAGCAGATTGCATTTTGCATGTAACGGACTTCAATGGACCCACACCAAAAATTCAAGTGTTGCATTTTTGCCACGTTTTTGATGTGATTTGCAAGGGGGGAGGGGGGTTTGCTAATTAAAAAGCATGACAGTTCTGTTCATGTAGTGCAACTTTGATACGACTTTACACTCTCTGGCACCAAAGTAGCATCAATTTAGCATCAAAGTCATCAAAGTAGTGCAGAAACCTTCATGTGACCTAAACTGCATATTAGGGTTAGGGATTACCCTTTGAGGACCGTAAGATTTTGGAACGCCAAAAGAATCAATTTTTTTGATTTTAAAGTTTGTTCACTTCGGTTGCTGTAACTAAGCCATTTCATGCAATAATTGGCAAAAAGCTAGATCCATTTGTTTGTTGATAAGAACTAATATTTTGACTCAAACCAAAAAAAAAAAAAGAGTTTCAAGTTCTTAATCAGATGATACACGCAATTAAAAACATGGGACAAATACGTCCCTTGGTCCTCAAAGGGTTAAGGGCAAGGGTAGGATTAAAGGTTAGGGTTAGAAGTAAATGTTGGGGCTGAAATACTAACCCTAACAATTACCACAAACTAACACTATATGTATGTGTGTGTGTGTATATATGTGTGTGTGTGTGTGTATATATTCAGTGGGGATCGAAAGTTTGGGCACCCCAGCTAAAAATTTGTATTAATGTGCATAAAGAAACCAAGGAAAGATGGAAAAATCTCCAAAAGGCATCAAATTACAGATTAGACATTCTTATAATATGTCAACAAAAGTTAGATTTTATTTCCATCATTTACACTTTCAAAATAACATAAAACAAAAAAATGGCGTCTGCAAAAGTTTGGGCACCCTGCAGAATTTATAGCATGCACTGCCCCCTTTGCAAAGCTGAGACCTGCCAGTGTCATGGATTGTTCTCAATCATCGTCTGGGAAGACCAGGTTATGTCAATCTCAAAGGTTGTAAATGCCCCGACTCATCTGACCTTGCCCCAACAATCAGCACCATGGGTTCTTCTAAGCAGTTGTCTAGAAAACTGAAACTGAAAACAGTTGACGCTCACAAAGCTGGAGAAGGCTATAAGAAGATAGCAAAGCGTTTTCAGATGTCAATATCCTCTGTTCGGAATGTAATTAAGAAATGGCAGTCATCAGGAACAGTGGAAGTTAAAGCAAGATCTGGAAGACCAAGAAAAATATCAGACAGAACAGCTCGCAGGATTGTGAGAAAAACAATTCAAAACCCACGTTTGACTGCACGATCCCTCCAGAAAGATCTGGCAGACACTGGAGTTGTGGTACACTATTCCACTATAAAGAGATACTTGTACAAATATGGTCTTCATGGAAGAGTCATCAGAAGAAAACCTCTTCTACGTCCTCACCACAAAAATCATCGTTTGAACTTTGCAAATGAACATATAGACAAGCCTGATGTAGAAGGAAAAATGGATTTAATAAAATTTCAGCAAATTTTGGGCGGTAACTTGATTCCATCTGTGAAAAAGCTGAAGTTAAAGAGAGGATGGCTTCTACAAATGGACAATGATGATCCTAAACACACCTCGAAATCCACGGGGGATTACATCAAGAGGCGTAAACTGAAGGTTTTGCCATGGCCTTCACAATCTCCTGACCTCAACATAATTGAAAATCTATGGATAGACCTTAAAAGAGCCGTGCGTGACAGACAGCCCAGAAATCTCAAAGAAATGGAAGACTTTTGTAGGGAAGAATGGGCAAAGATACCTCAAGCAAGATTTGAAAGACTCTTGGCTGGCTACAAAAAGCGTTTACAAGCTGTGATACTTGCCAAAGGGGGAAGTACAAGATATTAATTCTGCAGGGGGCCCAAACTTTTGCAGACGCCATTTTTTTGTTTTCTGTTATTTTGAAAGTGTAAATGATGGAAATAAAATCTAACTTTTGTTGACATATTATAAGAATGTCTAATCTGTAATTTGATGCCTTTTGGAGATTTTTCCACCTTTCCTTGGCTTCTTTATGCACATTAATACAAATTTTTAGCTGGGGTGCCCAAACTTTCGATCCCCACTGTGTGTGTGTATGTATATATATATATATATATATATATATATATACAGTTGCAAGAAAAAGTATGTGAACCCCTTGGGATTACGTGGAGTTTTGCATGAATTGGGCATAAAATGTGCTCTGAGCGTCATCTAAGTCACAACAATAGAAGAACACAGTCTGCTGAACATAATACTACACAAAAATTAGATGTTGCCATGGTTTAATTGCACATGACATGTAAACATTCACAGTGCAGGGAGGAAAAAGTATGTGAAGCCCTAGTTTAATGACTTCTCCCAGAGCTAATTGGAGCCAGGAGTGAGCCAACCTTGACTCCAATCAGTGTGATGATATTGGATGTGTTGCTCACAGCTGTCCTGCCCTTAAAAAACACACACCTGTTTTGGGTTTACTGGTTTCAAGAAGCACTGTCTGATGTGAACCATGCCTCGCAGAAAAGAGCTCTCAGAAGACCTATGATCAAGAATTGTTGACTTGCATGAAGCTGGAAAGGGTTACAAAAGTATCTCCAAAAGCCTTGATGTTCATGTGTCCACGGTAAGACAGACTGTCTACAAATGGAGAAAGTTTAGCACTGTTGCTACTCTCCCTAGGCGCGGTCGTCCTGTAAAAATGACTGCAAGAGCACAGCGCAGAATGCTGCATGAGGTAAAGAAGAATCCCAGAGTGTCAGCTAAAGACCTACAGAAATCTCTGGCACATGCTAATATTTTTGTTGACACATCTACAATAAGGAAAACATTAGACAAGAATGGAGTACATGGGAGGACACCACGGAGGAAGCCATTGCTGTCCAAAAAGAAGATTGCAGCACGTTTAAAAGTTGCAAAAGAGCACCTGGATGTTCCACAGCACTACTGGCAGAATATACTGTGGACAGATGAAACCAAGATTGGGTTGTTTGGGAAGAACACACAACACTATGTGTGGAGAAAAAAAGGCACAGCACACCAACATCAAAACCTCATCCCCACTGTGAAACATGGCGGGGGGAGCATCATGGTTTGGGGCTGCTTTGCTGCCTCAGGGCCTGGACAGATTGTTGTCATTGATGGGAAAATGAATTCCAGAGTTTATCAAGACATTTTGCAGCAAAACGTACGACCATCTGTCCGCCAACTGAAGCTCCGCAGAGGATGGGTGATGCAACAGGACAATGACCCAAAGCATACAAGTAATTCAACAAAACAATGGCTGCAACAGCACAGAATACGCCTTCTGGAGTGGCCCAGTCAGAGTCCTGACCTCAACCCCATTGAAATGCTGTGGCATGACCTTAAGAGAGCGATTCACACCAGACATCCCAAGAATATTGCTACACTGAAACAGTTTTGTGAAGAGGAGTGGTCCAAAATGACTCCAGATCGTTGTGCAGATCTGATCTGCAACTACAGGAAACGTTTGGTTGAGGTTATTACTGCCAAAGGAGGGTCAACCAGTTATTAAGTCCAAAGGTTCACATACTTTTTCCTCCCTGCACTGTGAATGTTTACATGTTATGTGCAATTAAACCATGGCAACATCTAATGTTTGTGTAGTATTATGTTCAGCAGACTGTGTTCTTCTATTGTTGTGACTTAGATGACGTTCAGAGCACATTTTATGCCCAATTCATACAAAACTCCACGTAATCCCAATGGGTTCACATACTTTTTCTTGCAACTGTATATATATATATATATATATATATATATATATATATATATATATTAGCAAACACATACATAACTGGCTTTTTAACAGCAGCTATTGTTATTGTAATTCTGTTTATACAATGGGTACTGCTACCTGGCAAGTCCAAGGGGGTGAATGATAGCTGGGAAGAAGGACAGGACTATAATTAATTACTTTTTTGGGCATGTGTAGCATATCCCATGTCCACAACTCCATTCTACCACTTTTTGCTGTTATTATACTGGTTTCTATTTTTGATTTCTGTTTTTCTTGCCATCAATATTTCAATGGGTTTTTTTTTTTCATTTTTTAGTTTTTGAATTATTTTAGTGTTGTATTAAATAAAGCACAGAATTAAAATAGGCCTTTTTAAAATTTTGTAAATAACTTTGCAATGTCTAAATTATTTTTCTTTTCAAACTGATCAAAGTGAGAGAGACAATGTTAGTGCCAAATAAACAGGCCAATAGCAGGAATATAAACTTTTGTCCTTGTCCATAGAGATAGATACTGTAGATCAGTGGTCTACAAACTGCGGCCCTTTGCTTGCTTTTATCCCGCCCGTGGGGCACTTTTTCATCCACTGATACCAACAATGGGGCATAAGTCCCCCCACTGACACCAATGAAGGGGCACAATTCCTCTCATTGACACCAGCGATGGGACACAATTCCTCCCAATCACAACAACAATGGGGTCCAATGACACCAATGATGGGGCAAGATTCTTTCCACTGACACCAACGATGGGGCACAATTCCTCCCACTGATGTTTTTTAATCCCAATGTCCATAGTTTCTGACCCCTTAAAGTCTGAAGGATGGTAAACTGGCCCTTTGATTAGAAAGTTTGGAGACCCCTGCTGTAGATAGGAATCCCTGTTTTAATTAAAAAAAAACTGTATTAGTGCCACCTAGAGGGCCAATGAAACAGTAATTCCTCCCTATGCCCTCTAGCAGATTTTCCATACACTCCTGCAACATGAGTGACTACAGTAGCTCATATGAAAAGCCAAGTCCATTCTATTGGTACCATATTAGAAATGGAAGGAGATTTACTTGCCAGATTTCTGATGCCCCCGTAGAGTCAAATTCAGCTCTACCTCACCCATAATGGGAAATTATTTTTGCATAATGTCCTTTGAGTAGCACAATCAGGTCTTACTGTGAACACGGAGCAAGGTGTCCTGTCTTTGATACGCATCATCAAAGATAACCCAGCATTGGTATGGCCCTTTATCTGATTCCTGGAAGCTGTATATGTCCAAGTCTCCATTTCCCAAGAATTTCCAGGAGAGCTGAACTCTGGAGGAGTCTGGATATTTCTGGCACACCGGAGTCTTTCTGTCCCTCACCATGCAGTCCAGCAATTTGTCAGTAAAGTTTTTGAACCAAGTAATGTGAATGTCTTGGCCTTTCCAATTGTATGGGATGACGAAGGAGCATGGTAAAGTAACGTGCTGTTTTAGGATCCCTTCCACTACGTGCAGGTCCTCCGACACAAAGTCACTGCAGACTGTAAGAGAGATTATTTTTTATTAAATTACTGTAAATTTTTTTCATTTTGGACAAAATGCATAATATAAATCATTCAGAAAACATATTTTTTGAGAATCTTTTAATATGATGTTTATTTACGAAGCATTCTAGCATCAGATAAACTCACAAACAGAAAAAACAGCCAAAGTGTCAACAGAAATATGAAGGGTCTTCAAAACATTTCCACTCTTTTATATTTTTATTGCAAAAGGAGAGAAGAATAGTGATTGGTCGTGTCTGAGAGAGTTATGTCTGTCTGGATAGTCGACAGACCTTGCAGTTTTGTAGAAGAGTTGCCACTTTGTTTTAGAAATTCCTAATAAATTGAGTTTTATAAAATGCGGAAACTTTTTAAAGACCCCTCGTAAATGCTATAATAAAGTTCATTAATAGGTAACATGGCCATTATGAATAATGAAAGTGAAAATAAACATTGGATATACATCAATGAAGGGCTGAACAGTCTTCACTGTTCATGGAACCACCTTTCAGTGGGCAGGATAGCCACTACTGCATCATGGAAGAGCACTACAATTCATTTAACACTGGAGGAGAACCAAATGGATTGATGTTTGGTAGACATCTAGGGAAAAGGGGCGTGTGCCTTCATTTCTACATCTACTCCTCATTGTGACCTACGCCTATTACGTAACATAAGCCCAGTTTATACCTTTTTATCAAATGCTCAGTATAAATTCTTCCTCACCTTTCTCTTCTTTTCTTTCCTCTCTCTCTATCCTGTCCTCTTCTCCTCTCTCCCTATTCATCTCCTCTCTCCCTCTTCTTCTTCATCTGTCCCCTCTTCTCCCTCTCCATTTCAATATTTCTCCCTCTCATCTTCCTCTTACTCTCATCTTCCTCTTCCTTTCATCTTCCTCTTCTCACTCATATTTTTCTTCTTCTTCCACTTCTACTTTCCTCTCCTCTTCCTCTCCTTCTCCCTCTCCCGCTTCTACTTCCTCTGCCCTCTCTTCTCTCTCCACATTTCTCCCTCTCTTCTTCCTCTTTTCCACTTTCCTCTTCTCCCTCTCCTGTTCTTTTCTTCCTCTCTCTCTCTCTCTCTCTCTCTCTCTCCTTCCTCTGCCCCCTCTTCTCCCTTTCCCTTTCCCTTTCCCTCTCCCTCTTTTCTTCCTCTCCTCTTTCACTTTTCTTCTTCCTCTTTTCTACTTTTCTCTTCTCTTCATCTCCTCTCTGTCTTCTTCCTCTACTCTCCTCTCTGCTTCCTCTCCTCTTTCTCTTTTCTTCTTCCTCTCTTATACTCTCCTTTTCTCTTTCTCTCCCTCTTCTTCTTACTCTTTTTTCTACTCACCTCCTTCCTCTCCTGTTTTTTCTTTTTTTTTTTTTTTCTTCCTCTCATCTCGTCTCCCTCTCTTATGCCCCCCTTTCCTTTCCTCTTTCCCGTCTTCTACTTAACTCTGCTTCTACTCTTCTCTCTCCTCTTCCTCTCCCTATGTCTTCCTCTCCGCTCCCCACATCTTCCTCCTCTTCCTCTCTTCTACTCTCCTCCTACCCTCCTCTCCTCTTCCTTACTCTCCTCTCCCCACTTCTTCTTCTCCCTCTTGCTCTCCTCACATCTTCCTCTCTTCTACACTCCTATCTTCCTACTCCCCTCTCCTCTACCCCTACTATTTCTCTTCATTCACCCCCCCCCCCTTTAGTTATTACTGAAGGTGACTGTAGTAGTCCAAGAAAGTAGTGCACACGGGAGTAAATATTTCCACGATGGCAACTCTGAATAAATAAACTTTACCTTAAAAAAAAAAAAAGAAAACAAGAGTTTTGCATAAAATGTTAATTGACAACTGCCTTTAAAATAATATTTGTGTAGATCTGATTCTCCAAAGTCATAGAGTCTCTAAAGCAAAAACACTGTCTATCTGGCCATGCTTTGTAACAAAGGAATGCTGTGTCCTTGTCAGACACCTTCACCATAATAACTCCAATTGTCGGCAATTTGCTTCAATTAGGCGTCTCTTGTTTTTACATAGAATTGTTTTGTTTTTGTTTTTGTTTTTTTTTACAAAAGATTTTGTGTCTTGTGGTTGAAGTTTATACATAGGTGAGAAAATTCTTGCTCAGGCATTGCAAATGTGAAAGTGAGGATATAATTAGGTACCAAAAATATTTTTGGCTCTTTATTTAAATTAAATGACTCTGGCTGGTGACCTAATGATTGGTACCTCCCTAGCACACGTTATGCAACAATGAACTGTCTGTAATTCGTATCCAATTAAGGCACATTTTACAAATTACAATCATATACTACTGGAGTGGGCGGAGTAGCTTTTGTCACTCTGCTGCCTGCTCACACACCTGGGTTCCTATGGGTTCCTATGGCAACTCACTCTACAGCAAGGGCAGAGAAGAGCGGTTAGAAACAAACTGCTCCAACTTGCTCACTTCACTGGCGGTTGCCATCTTCAAATGGTTGTAGTTTTAAAACTGTAAATCCTACAGTGAAGAGCTTTATATTGTGAGAATCACAAGACCAAGACCTACATTTTGTTGTATAGTATGTCTCTGAAATATTAAAAATGAAGGCACAGTTGCAGTTTAGAAATTGCCCTTCAAATTTCAGGTGGCTAGAGTGGAGTTTCAATGAATGTCAATGGGAGGGGTGAGTTACAAACAAATGGTCATATTGTGAAAACTATCAGGACTATGGCTTAGCCGTGAACATTGTTAGTGGCAGCAGGGATAGCTGAACGTTTTGATATACGATTTGTGTAGGTGGGCTTGAAAATGACAGAGTGATGGCAGTTTAGAAATCATGTCCTGATTTTTCAGCTCCCACTCTAGTTTTGAACATTCCGCCATTCATTCCTATGGGACCAATTTCACCACAAAAAGTCGATATTTCGTGAACCATTCGGGGAAACGTTCCACAAAGTAATAGCGCACCAATCGGGAACAATCCGCACGTTTCCGTATATTACTGTCTATGTAGTGTAAAAACTGTGGGAGGAGTTAGGGGGGTAAATTTGGCTATAATAATAAGAATATATATGTGAGATAACAGGAAGGGGTCGCCATGCAGGAACACTTAATTACACTTCTACAAATACTCATCCGCTTTGGGCCTCCAGCAAGTCATCTATTAGTGAACATTCACATTGTGTTTCAGTAGAAAACATTTTCTCTAAAACAGACATTTGCTAAAAACATTCATCATGTTACTTTATGAGCAAACGTAAAGATACACTATATTGCCCCAAGTATTGGTCTGCCTGCCTTTCCACACACATGACCTTTAATGGCCCCCCAGTCTTAGTCCGTAGGGTTCAATATTGAGTTGGCCCCGCCCTTTGCAGCTATAACAGCTTCAACTCTTCTGGGAAGGCCATCCACAAGGTTTAGGAGGGTGTCTATGGGAAGGTTGGACCATTCTTCCAGAAGCACATTTGTCAGGTCAGGCACTGATGTCGGGGGAGGAGGCCTGGCTCGCAGTCTCCGCTCTAATTCATCCCAAAGGTGTTCTATGGGGTTGAGGTCAGGACTCTGTGCAGGACAGTCAAGTTCCTCCACCCCAAACTGGCTCCTCCATGTCTTTATGGACCTTGCATTGTGCACTGGTGCGCAGTCATGTTGGAACAGGAAGGGGCCGTCCCCAAACTCCTCCCACAAAGTTGGAAGCATGAAGTTGTCCAAAATGTGTTGGTATGCTGATGCCTTAAGAGTTCCCTTCACTGGAACTAGGGGGCCAAGCCCAATCCCTGAAAAACAACCCCACACCATAATCCCCCCGCAGCCAAACTTTACACTTGGCACAATGCAGTCAGGCAAGTACCGTTCTCCTGGTAACCGCCAAACCCAGACACATCCACAGGATTGCCAGACAGAGAAGCATGATTGGTCCCTCCAGAGAACATGGCTCCACTGCTCTAGAGTCCAGTGGCAATGTACTTTACACCACGGCATCCAACACTTTGCATTGCACTTGATGTAAGGCTAGGATGCAGCTGCTTGACCATCGAAACCCATTCCATGAAACTCTCTACGCACTGTTGTTGTGCTCATCTGAAGGCCACACCAAGTTTGGAGGTCTTTAGCTATTGACCAGGGGCGGACTGACCATTTGAGCACTTGGGCACTGCCCGAGGGCCCGGGGAAAGTAGGGGGCCCCATGAGATGCTCCTGGTACCTTTCATTGGCTTTTTCATAGGCTTAGGTGTGGGCAAGGACACAGGGGCCCCATGATCCCCTATTGCCCAGTGGCCCCATGAGTTGTCAGTCTGCCCCTGTTATTGACTCTGCAGACAGTTGGCAACTTCTGCGCACTGTACGCTTCAGCATGCGCTGACCCTGCTCTGTCATTTTACGTGGCTGTGGGAATTGCTGTTGTTCCCAGTTGCTTCCACTTTGTTATAATCCCACTAACAGTTGAGCGTGGAATATTTAGTAGCCAGGAAATGTCACGGATGGACTTACTGCCCAGGTGACCACCTATCACGGGACCACGCTTGGAGTCACTGAGCTCCTGAGAACGACCCATTCTTTCACCAATGTTTGTAGAAGCCGTCTGCATGCCTAGGGGCTTGATTGTATACACCTGTGTCCATGGAGGGGATTGGAACACCTGAATCACATGATTGGGAGGGCGGGGACAATAATTTTGGCAATATAGTGTATATTTTTAAAGGACAGACGATTCTATATAATTTTATAGGCACACTCAGTTATCGAGATGTTCCAGATAGTGCAAGACTTTAACCACTTTAAGGCCAGGCCTATTCTGACACTTCTCACATATATGTAAAAATCTGAATTTTTTTTTGCTAGAAAATTTGTTAGAATCCCCAAACAAAATAAATATATATATATATATATATATATATATATATATAGATAGATAGATAATAGTTTTTTTTTTTTTTAAGCAGAGGCCCTAGAGAATAAGATGGTGGGTGTTTCCATTTTTTATGTCATGTGGTATTTGTGCAGTGTTTTATTTTAATACACTTTAATGAATTTTAATGCTCAGAAACACAATATAATACCAGATTTTTTTGGTAACATATAAATGATATTACGCCTAGAAAATAGATACCAAACATGTCACTCTGTAAAACTGCGCAGGACAGTGGAAAGTCGTCAAACTACATAAGTTAAATTATCCATACTCGATGCTTTCAAAGCTTTTACAGGTCACCACTTTATATTTACATGGAAGTCTGGTGCTAGAATTACTGTTCTCTATCTGACGTTCGGGGCGATACTTCACATGTGCGGTGCTATCACTGTTTTTGGGACCAACACTGTTTGTGAGAGCAATTTACATTTTTATTTTATTTATTTTTTTAATTATTTTTACACTGTACCTTTAGGCTGGAATCACACTATTTCAGCTTTGCAGCCCATTTGTATGGGCTGGTGTGTTTTGCCTTTCACGCAGGAAAGGGATTCCTGCAGCATTTTTAGATGCATGGGGGTGCCATTAAGAATGAACAGCACCCCCTCGTGTTTTTAAAGAGTAGTGCTTTTTTACTGTGAGTGGTTGCGGGTGAGGGGGAAAGTGCAGTTCTTGCACCTGCAACCACCCGCAATAGTGTGAACCTAACCTTAATTTTTTAATCAACTCAGGGGCGGACTGACCATTTGGAAACTCGGGCACTGCCGGAGGGCCCGGGGTCAGTAGGGGGCCCCATGAGATGCCCCTGGTACCTTTTTTTTTTTTTCATAGGCTTTTTTGAGTTTGGGCAAGGACACGGGCCCCATGATCCTCTATTGCCCGGGGGCCCCATGAGTTGTCAGTCTGCCCCTGAATCAACTTTATTGCTATCACAAGGGATGAACAACATCCTTTGTGATAGCGTGGGAAGTGCCAGATCCTTTTTACTGAGAGATCTAGGGTCTGTTAGAACCCAGATCTCTTGTCTGCCCTTAAAAGCATTGGATCATACCAAGATCGGTTTGATACAATGCTTTCCCAAGCCAATAATGGTTTGTTTACATCAGGCAAAACTGGAAGTGACTAAATACTCGTTGCTTCTGGTTTCTTAGACCATAGAGGTGATCAGGGACATTCCGGTCCTCGTTCATCTCGTAAACTCTGGCTGCACTCCCGGGCTCTCCAGTAGGATGGGACAGCCCTGCAAGGAGGTGAAAAGTAGCCAGGGGACTCCCTTCCTCAGCCTGCAAAAGCAATCCAGTGGCTAATTAGCCACTAGGATCACTTTTCCATAAACAGCCCATCACCAGCACAAAGCAGCAATACTGGAATGGCGCCTGTAGCTGCAGGCATCAACCTGGTATGACCACTCAAAGTCCCAAGATGTACCGGTATGTCACTGGTGCTGAAGTGGTTAATATGTAGAGCGTAAACCTAGGAATACAAAAATGTTCTTGTGTAGCCCCGGCTGAAGTGTTACAACAAACTCCAGTTTTATGCAGAAAATTATAGATTCTTTAGGTCAGCTCTCTGCTTTTCAAGAAAACCTGAATTCAGATCCTGACCTGCTTTTGTTCTGTAGGGATTGAGAATGGCCATTCCTTGTTTCTATCCATTTAATTGCATGTGCCTCCATTGTGAGGACTCTCAAGATTTCTAGAGTTAGGACCACAGATACTCAGGGGGCCGTGATGTGGCTCTGTGGCTTACGTATGTATTTGCAAATGTGTGCTAACTAATCCCCTGTTTTTAAACGCATGTTCTTAGACGGGCTAATTTGGTTTTTGATAGTTGGCTGACTGGCTGGCAGTTTGAACTGGCTTTCTTATCCCCCTCTTTTGATAAGTTATACTTATCCATGTTCCTTGCCGACAATGGCCATTATTAGACTGGGGTAGGCTGGCATTGTAATGTACAGCGCTGAGCGAACTGTTGGCGCTTTATAAATACTGTATAATAATAATAAGCCGTCCACCATACTGCCCCGAACTACATCACCGACCTAATATCCAAGTACCACCCAACACGCACACTCCGCTCCTCACAAGACCTCCTTCTCTCTAGTTCCCTGGTCTCCTCCTCCCATGCCCGCCTCCAGGACTTCTCCAGGGCGTCACCCATCCTCTGGAACTCCCTACCCCGATCCATCAGATTATCACCTACTCTCCTCTACTTTAGGCGCACCCTGAAAACCCACCTCTTCAGGGAAGCCTACCCAACCCCCTGCTAACTTGCCGACCTCCTCCACTCTTCCTACCACTCCATCCCCCACAGCTATCTCCTCCTGTGCCACCATCCCCTCCCTCCTAGATTGTAAGCTCCAAGGAGCAGGGCCCTCGATCCCCTCATGTTTTGCATTGTATGGTATTGTTCTGTCACATGTTCTGTCCCCCTTTGTAATGTACAGCGCTGAGCAAACTATTGGCGCTTTATAAATACTGTATAATAATAACTTTATCCTTACCCACATCCCAACCCCCCCTTTTTTTCCTTTCTCCTCTCCCTGTACCCCAACTTTTGTCCTCTGCTCTCTATTTTCTCTCGCCTTCCTCCACTTTTTCAGCACCATCTCACTGCTGACTACTTACCTCCCACTCTCAGGTAACTGACTTTTTTTCTCCACTGAATGATAGTTACACTTCACTGAAGCCATGTGCATCCATTTATCATAAGGGATAGCTTGCTACACGTGCCGTAGCACACAGTTCCCCCTATCACATCGCACAATGCCATACAAGACAGATATTGGGATTCATGGGATGAGATTGTTATCCTGTATACTGAATCTGTGTATTGGATCTCCGATCATATGTCGCTTCATGTTTACTTTGCAATGTATTCTGAGAGATGTACGCTGCTCATTGGCAGCACAGTGGCTAAATGGTTAGCACTTCTTCCTGGCAGTACTCGGGTCGTTGGTTTGAATCCCAACCACAGCACCACCTGCCTGGAGTTTGCATGTTCTCCCTGTGCCTGCGTGGGTTTCCTCCGGGTACTCCGGTTTCCTCCCACACTCCAAAGACATGCTGGTAGGTTAATTGGATCCTGTCTACATTGTCCCTAGTATGTGTATGTATGAATGTGAGTTAGGGACCTTAGATTGTACACCCCTTGAGGGTTAGGGACTGATGTGAATGTACAATATATATGTAAAGTGCTGCGTACATTGATGGCGCTATATAAGTACCTGAAATAAATTACGGCTGTTACAACTTTTTTCAATAAAATGTTATTGGAATAAAAATGTAACTTCCAAGGCAACAAGACGTCCTGCATTGCCATGGTCTGTACCATACTCCGGAGGAGAGGAAAGGCACCGCACACCAAATAAAAACCTCAAGACACTTTTATTGTGTCTTCCAGCACACAAGCTGATCCATCAGGGTATGAAACCCTCCTAATACGTTTCATTTGGTCAGGAGCGCACACACGAGTACACATGCCGTGGTCACAATGCTGTACTTTGCAGCCGTAGAGAAATAAACAGCATGTCTTATAACTAGATATAACATTTATAGGGAAAGTTGATCCAGGGAATATCCGATTGCCTCTCGGGGGATCAGGAAGGAATTTTTTCCCCAGCAGGAGCAAATTGGATCGTGCTTTGCTGTGTTTTTCGCCTTCCTCTGGATAAATTGTGGGTGTAGGATTATAACTTTTTTTTTTTTTTTTGTTGAACTGGATGGAATTTTTTTATTTATTTTTTTTAGCCAGACTAACTACGTAACTATGTTGATTTCAATGGGGTTGCTGCAATGGAAGGTTACCAATGCAAGTCTATGGGGCTGCCCTGTAACCGCCTTGTGCATTACCTGTGATTGAGGCATGGGCCATGGATAAGGGGGGACCACCAGGCCTCCTGTACAGGGCCTAGGCCAACAGGGGGGAACTGGGTGAACCAGATGTGTTCAGGGAGGGTGATCAGTAGGGAGGGCAATTCTGTAACCAATCCTATGCATGTCTCTCTCTGCAGTTGCTGACTTCTTCTCCTCTCCCTCCCACTGGCTTTCAGCTACTGCAGAGAGAACCATACAAGGGATAAGTCCTAGTAATTGCCCTCCCCCCACACTGTACCCATCACCCTCCATGTGCACCATATGTTTCCCCCTGCTGCCAAGGAAACCCCCCCCCCCCCATGCGCCTTCACAGTGATGCCGGCTTCACTCCTTTTCTTCCCATCGGTAGCTGCAAGCACACAATAGGATCCTTCAGGGTGGAGAGTGGGGGAAGGGTCCGGTAAATACGTCACATTTACCAGGCCCTTCCTTTCCCGAATGAACACAGTGAGTGATAGGTACCCACTTACTGTGTCCATTCATAACTGAAACTTTGACGGGGAGGGGGGCGCCCTGTCAGGTTGGCTGTTTGGGCCCTCATGGTTTTTAACTGCAGCCCTGGGCATAGCAGTATGCCATTTCAAGGGTTAGATCAGGTGGTGAGGATACAACATATCACCTTCTCACTGCCTCTCCAATGTCTATAAAAAAGGGACAGAATTAGAGATGAGCGAATTATTCAAAAATTCGATTCGGCTGATTCGCCAAATTTGCGGGAGAAATTCGATTCAATGCGAATTTATTTGCTGCAAATTTAACTTATAAAAAGGGTTTCTAGGCTTCAGAGAGCCTTTATATTAGTGCAGAACACTGTACCTTTAATTTAAATGTCCTTGGAGTCTGCTGGGGAAGAGAAATAATACTGTCACTCAGTATGACATGCAGATGAGTGCCGTCGATCTTAGAATCACCGCACACTTCACTCATTTGGGCAGTCACGGGGCACGACGAAGAAGAAGAAGAAGAAGAAGAAGAAGAATGAAAAGAAGAAGAAGAAGAATGAAAAGAAGAAGAAGAAGAATGAAAAGAAGAAGAATGAAAAGAAGAAGAATGAAAAGAAGAAGAAGAATGAAAAGAAGAATGAAAAGAAGAATGAGAAGAAGAATGAAAAGAAGAATGAGAAGAAGAATGAGAAGCATGAAAAGAAGAAGAATGAAAAGAAGAAGAATGAAAAGAAGAATGAAAAGAAGAATGAGAAGAATGAAAAGAAGAAGAAGAAGAATGAAAAGAAGAAGAAGAAGAATGAAAAGAAGAAGAAGAATGAAAAGAAGAATGAAAAGAAGAAGAAGAATGAAAAGAAGAATGAAAAGAAGAAGAAGAAGAATGAAAAGAAGAATGAAAAGAAGAATGAAAAGAAGAAGAAGAAGAATGAAAAGAAGAAGAAGGAAAAGAAGAAGAATGAAAAGAAGAATGAGAAGAAGAATGAAAAGAAGAAGAAGAAAGAAAAGAAGAAGAAGAAGAATGAAAAGAAGAAGAAGAAGAATGAAAAGAAGAAGAAGAAGAATGAGAAGAATGAATAGAAGAAGAAGAATGAAAAGAAGAAGAAGAATGAAAAGAAGAAGAGGAATGAAAAGAAGAAGAAGAGGAATGAAAAGAAGAAGAATGAAAAGAAGAATGAAAAGAAGAAGAAGAAGAATGAAAAGAAGAATGAAAAGAAGAATGAAAAGAAGAAGAAGAATGAAAAGATGAAAAGAAGAAGAAGAAGAATGAAAAGAAGAAGAATGAAAAGAAGAAGAAGAGGAATGAAAAGAAGAATGAAAAGAAGAATGAAAAGAAGAATGAGAAGAAGAAGCAGAATGAAAAGAAGAAGAAGAATGAAAAGAAGAAGAAGAAGAAGAAGAATGAAAAGAAGAATGAAAAGAAGAAGAAGAAGAATGAAAAGAAGAAGAATGAAAAGAAGAAGAATTCCAGTACAGCAAAAAGTGTATCTGCAGAGAGCTCCGCTATTTCTGACAGTTCTCTGACAGTTCCTTCACATTTACAGCGGTTGAAACATTGTATCTATTTGTTTCCGAATAAAAACATCTGTATCCTAAATGGAAACAAATAGATACAATGTTTCAACCGCTGTAAATGAACTGTCAGAACTGTCAGAAATAGCGGAGCTCTCTGCAGTGACACTTTTTGCTGATCGGGGAAAATTCGATTCGTGCATCCGAAGTTTGCTAAAATTCGGATTCGGTGCGAATCGAATTTTTCCTAATATTCGAAACGAATTCCAGTTCGCCAAGTTCGATTCGCTCATCTCTAGACAGAATGCTTTTCAGGGGAGTAGTAGTTCTTGTCACATATCCAAACAAGCCCTCAACACACTGACTATGACCTTTGACACTGACCCTTGGCACTGAGCTAGATACAACCCTGATCTAGCTACTTTATTGTTTTAATACATTACATAGACTTTGTTTGCTGACATTCTTCTCCTCTAGCATGCAATGGGGGTTGATTTACTAAAACTGGAGAGTGAAAACCCTGGTGCAGCTCTGCATAGTAACCAATCAGAATTTAATGTCAAAACTTACCTGAACAAGCTGAAGTTAGATGCTGATTGGTCGCCGTGCACATCTGCACCAGATTCTGAGTGCTCCAGTTTTAGTATATCTATCCCAATGTATCTGAGCAGTTGTTTGAACAACAAGCCATGACGAAATCCAGCACATGTGCACTCTACTTAACCTCCCTGGCGGTATGATTCTTTCCGATTTTTTTTTTGTGCTGAAAGCTGTACATTTTTTTGCATGGAAATATGTAGTTTTTTTATTGTAGGCTGTAATTTTTAGGAATAACTCACTGAAATCTGTCCGGACAAGAGTCTAGTAAACATCCCGGGGATGATACAACTTGAAACACGAAATCATAAATTATAATGTAATAAATAATCATAAAAAATAATTATATAATAATAAATTTAATCCAATAATATAATCAAACCAAAAACACTGAAATTTTAAATACAGAGGCAAGTTCGCACATCGCTGAGCTCAGTCGCAAAATCGTTTTCAGTGTCTGATGAGGAATTTCCCCCACAAATCATTATCACTCAATTCTGCAAGTGGTTCTGATTTACTATCGCTGTTCTCTAGCCGGTCTAAAACCGATTTTGACCTAAAGGGACGCTTTTTGGACGCCATGGACTTTTCAAAGTTTCCAGGCAGAAAGAACAGACAAAATGCAGGCAGGGCGCCGGACAAAGCAGTAGGGACAATATGTATGTGAAATGGGTTGAAACAGCAATGACAGCAAAAATTACATTTTTAAAAAATTTCAAATTTGCCGCCGTCCCGACATCACAGGGACCAGAACACGGAAGCCGGATGCCGGCATCGGCCGGAGGAGATGGCCGGGGACGCTGCAGGGGACACATCGCGGGAGCGAAGGACAAGGTAAGTTCTGCAGGGACCCCCTGAGCAACGCCGCATGGTAAGCCCGAGTGTAGCTCAGGTGGGGTTACCGCTCTTGGTACTCAAATTTTACCCCGAGCTACACTCAGGAATACCGCCAGGGAGGTTAAGGTCCATCAAGATGAAAATACAACATAAATCATAGGCAACCAATTATATGAGGTTCAGCAGTGGGAGGCCTAGTGTGCCAGGGAGAGTCCTCACAAGACGAAAAAGAGGCATAATATTCATATTGGATCCTATAATTTGGCAGGTCAAAGCAAGCAACCAACCGATGAACAGGTCCTTAACTCTTAACTGTCCTTAACTCTCAAATGACTTGTTTCCAGTAAATGGGAACAAAGTGTCCTGGAGTCCACAGAGAAAAGAAATGTAATATGTCTCCAAACACAGAAAGGTTTCTTCACAGTAAGAGCTGTGAGAATGTGGAATAGACTCCCTCCAGAGTTGGTTGTGGCCAGCTCAGTGGATTGCTGTAGGAAAGTCCTGGATTCTTTCTTGGATACACAGAATATAACTGGATAGAACATTTATAGGGAAAGTTGATCCAGGGAATATCTGGGGAGATCAGATCCGAAAGGAATTTTTTCCCCAGCAGGAGCAAATTGGATCGTGCTTTGCTGGGTTTTTTGCCTTCCTCTGGATCAACTGTGGGTGTAGGATTATAACTTTTTTTTTTTTTTTTTTAATGGTTGAACTGGATGGACTTTTGTTTTTTGTCAGCCAGACTAACTATGTAACTATGGCAGGAGGGGCATTACATGCCCAATGATGTATCAGGTCGGCAACTAAAAGATGGACCCAGTTACTCGGTTTACAGAAGGTTGGGTAGATCCTAAAGGCCAGAAAAGGCGGAAGAGGAACAACAAAAAGGATGGGGAGAGAGAAAGAAGAAAGCAAGGAAAAATGCCAGGGTAGGGAATTTTCCTTCAGGGGGTCTAGCAGTAGCCAGGAAAGGCACACCCATCGCATCTCTCAGTGCTCACTGGCATCACGTTTTTATACTCTTGATTTTCGGCTTGTTGGAGGACAACCCCAACGTGTTCTTTTCTCCATTCAAGAGCAAAGAGGATGTCCTTTAATTGTACATAATGGAAAACAGCCATATAAATGCCACAGCTGTAAAAAACAATTGAAACACCCTCCATTTTATTCTCTAAGGCCTCTGCTATATATATATATATATCTCATATAGATAGATAGATAATAGATAGATAGATAGATAGATAGATAGATAATAGATAGATAATAGATAGATAATAGATAGATAGATAGATAGATAGATAGATAGATAGATAGATAGATAGATAGATAGATAGATAGATAGATAGATAGATAGATAGATAATAGATAGATAGATAGATAATAGATAGATAATAGATAGATAGATAGATAGATAAATAGATAGATAGATAGATAGATAGATATATAATAGATAGATAATGTTTGGGGGTTCTATTTCATTTTCTACCAGAATAATGCAGATTTTTACACTTAGGAGTGAAATGTCAGAATTGTCCCGGTAAAGAGGTGGTTAAAGGGGTGGCCAGATATACTATTAGCTTTACCACCTCCCCAAATCAGGTGCCAAAAGGAGAAGATGAAAGAACTGGGACTTTTCAGGTGTCATACATACATTTGACAGGGATTTATAATACTGGAAAGAAAACAAGTCCGATCCATGGAGGCCCCACCTCACAATTTACAGAACATAACGGGATTGTAAACCCTCATGCTGTAAAATAACTCCTTCAGTTTAATATGGAAATGAAAGGCAATACATTGGTGTATAGGTATCAAAACATTAGAAATACCAAGTCATACTGTAATTCAACATTATTAAAAATGATCTTTCCCTTTCAATCAGCAGAGCTTTACTTTATACACCCCCCAGCTTTGTCATTTACTGCCCGTGTGATCGGCCCACTGATTTTCCCAGCAGCCTGCACTAAGATACAAGTCAGATTTTGGGCATCCCCTGCAACTAAAATATCACACTCCCAATAACGGCCTTAATTAGGAAATGGGATTCCTCAATCATTATCCAACAGTTTTATGACTATCACCTCAAGCATGACTCCCTCTGTGAGTGTTGTCTCCCCCCCCAGTCTTTGCTTTTGCTGTGTCTTATCTTTAGTCTTTTTTTTTTTTTTTTTTTCTCATCCCCCACATCTCTTCTAACATTCTGCTTCAACTTTGTGATCAGTACTTCTTGGACCTTGAAGAAGGGGACACTCCCCAAAAGCTTGTCCTCAAAATTGCATGTTAGTGCAAATAAAAAAAGTATCCCGTCAGTACTCAATTGTTTCAGAATAACAAACGGTAGGAATCTGCTACACAGTTTGGTCCCTGAAATGTGCATAGATCACCCAGAGGGGAGGGTTTTTTCTCAGCAAAGGTGGAGTTACTCTTTAATACCACCCTGTAAAGGTTTAGGGCGTTTAACGTGTGAGGTATCCTGATTAAATTACCACCATTACAGCGATTATGACGTCATCAGCGTTAATGTAACAGATGTGTAGGTGGGATGGATGTAGAAGACATTTGACTAGGATGACCTCACAGATTACCAGCATTAGTGTAACAGACATTCAGACAGGATCAAAGAATGTGACAAAGTAAATTGTCTCAGATGACGACGGGGATTATCATTCATAGGAATGAACATAACGAGGGCTTTGGGCTGGAGGTGTCTGGGAGTGTCTATTAGAAGAGCAGAAATAGAAGCAATTTGAAATAACAATACATAGGAGGCAAATCGTTCTAAAATTACAGCGCGTCTAAACCCAAGAATAAATACTGTTGTCACCAATGTCCCAGGAATTTACCACCCCAGTAGCAGCATACCTCTATATATCGATCAGATGCTTTGGAGGGCAGAGAAGAGATATGGAGTCCAACAGACCCCAGATCTCTCCATAAAGAGGACCTGTCACAGCCCATGCTATCCCAAGGGATGTTGTTCATCTCTTGTGATAGCAATAAAGTTGATTAAAAAAAATTAAGGTTAGGTTCACACTATTGCGGGTGGTTGAGGGGGCAGGAATTGCTCCTGTTCCCTCACCCACAACCACCCGCACCCGCCCCGGCTGCTGCATTTTCATTCCTTGATGATAGCAATAAAGTTGATTAGAAAAAAAATAAAAAAATAATAAAATAAATTAGAAAATTAAATTAAAAAAAGGTAAAGCACCCCCCCTCCTTTCCCCCATACTCACACACAATTGAGATCATGCCTGTAGGTCCCACACACAATAATTAAGAAATTAATAAAGTTACAGTGTCCCACGTGCAAATAAATAAAGCATTACACATGCAAATATATAATATATATATATATATACGTATATATATATATATATATATATGTATGTATGTATGTATATGTGTGTGTGTATGTATGTATGTATGTATGTGTATATATCTCATAAAAATAAAGACACAGTTTAAAAAATGTCATTTAACTAAAATAAATAATAAAACTGAATTTGAAATAAGTTAAAGCGACCCCTGCCCATCATGCTCACACGCAATTGAGAACGTGTGTGTAGGTCCCACACACAAAAAAATAAAAAATGAAAGATACAGTGTCCCACAAGCAAAATAAATAAACAAAGACATGGAGTAAAAAAATAAATTGAAATAATTAAATTAAATTTTAAAAAGCTAAAGTGCCCCCGCCAACCATGCCCACACGCAGTTGAGAACATGCATGTAGGTCCCAGACTCAAAAAATAAAAAATGAAAGATACTGTGTCCCACAAGCAAAATAAATAAAGACACTGTGTAAAAAAATAAATTGAAATAACGAAATTAAATTTTAAAAAGCTAAAGTGCCTCCCCGCTCCACGCTCATGCTCAATTGAGAACACGCATGTTGGTCTCACACGCATATGTAAATGTTGATTGCACCACTCCTGTGAGGTATCGCTGTGAACCAGGGCGGACTGACCATTTGTAAACTCGGGCACTGCCCGAGGGCCTGGGGTCCGTGGGGGGCCCATGAGATGCCCCTGGTACCTTTTGTTTTTTCATAGGTTTTTTTGAGTTTGGGCAAGGACACAGGGGCCCCATGATCCCCTATTGCCCAGGGGCCCCATGAGTTGTCAGTCCGCCCCTGCTGCGAGCATCAGAGCAAGAGCAATCATTGTAGCACCAGACCTCCTCTTTAACTCTGTAAAGGCTTATAAAGCGTCTCCGATGGAGATTTGTAAGCACCCTAGTTTGTCGCCATTCCACAAGCGTGTGCAGTTTGAAAGTGTGACATGTTAGGCATGTAACATCACATTTTATATTTTACCAAACAACTGGGTATTATATTATGATTTTTTTTGTGCATTGAAATTCATTATTTTTTTCCAAAAGAGCAATAATTCAAGCACCAGACCTTCTGTTTAACTCCAATCTGGAAACCTGGAAAGGCTTTTAAAGCAATGCCTATGGATAATTGAATGTAATTTGCTTCAATTCCACGGGAGTGCACAATTCTAACACATGACATGTTTGGTATCTATTTACTTGGCCTGACATCATCTTTTATATTTTACCAAAACACTGGGTATTACATTGTGTTTGTGTGCACTGAAATTCATTTTAAAGTCTTTTCTTTTTTTTTTCTTAAAAAGGTGCCACTGTGCAAATATTGTGTGACATGAAAAATTGAAACACCCGCCATTTTATTTTCTAGGTCCGCTGCATTAAAAATATACAATGTTTGGTGATTCTAAGTAATTTTCCAGTGAAAAAGAAAAAATGCAGATATTTTCATGTATGAGGGCAGGCAAGTGGTTAAGGTAAATGAAAGAAACGCAATGTGGAACCCTCTTGGGACTTCTAGTGCAAAGCAGGCACCAGGGGTCCCCATATCTCCATGCCCATAGCCCACAGAGATAGAGGGAACACAAAGGAAAAGAGAGGCGTTCCTTTAGGATGTATCTGTGGAAGAACTATAGTTAAAGGATATTTAAATCACTGGGGTATTTAGGATTTGTGCTGCCCTAGGCAACACCAAAAATCTGCTGCAAAACCACATCCCCCACCCCCGTCACCCACCAGCCCCCCGCACCCATGACCCTCCTGCGCACCACCACCACCCAGGAGAGACACCCCATCACAGCTCCCTGGAAACCCGGCTCCCTTCCTTGAATTTCAAGGCTGCTTCCCCGGCTCCCCTCACTCAACTCTTCCAGCTGCCGGCCAACCCCGATGCCTCTCAGAGCAGGGGCGGACTGACAACTCATGGGGCCCCCGGACAATAGGGGATCATGGGGCCCCTGTGTCCTTGTCCAAACTCAAACAAGCCTATGAAAAAGGTACCAGGGGCATCTCATGGAGTCCCCCTACTGACCCCGGGCCCTCGGGCAGTGCCCGAGTTTCCAAATGGTCAGTCCGCCCCTGCCGCGGAGCCTCCTCAGCACGACGCAGGACAACCAGCATCCCTTGTTCCGGGGGGTGGCACCGTTCCCCTGAAAAGTGCCGCCCAAGGCATACGCCTTGTTTGCCTCACGGCAAAAATTGCCCTGATCTAAATGCATCTATTTTCACCCTGTTACATATTAGTTCACACAAAAAGGAAAAATGAATTGAAAATCCTTCCATACACACTATCCTATACCCATAGTTGAGATATATATATATATGTATTGTAATTCACAAAATAAACACATGCAAAATTAAATATATGAATAAATGTGTATATTTTAAAATTCAAAAATCAAAAGATTGAAAACCCTATATACCATCCCAACTCGATCCTTTACACCAGTGTTTCTCAACTCCAGTCCTCATGGACCCCCAACAGGTCATGTTTTCAGGATTTCCCTCAGATGAAACAGCTGTGGTAATTACTAAGGCAGTGAAACTGATCAAATCACCTGTGCGAAATAATGGAAATCCTGAAAACATGACCTGTTGGGGGTCCATGAGGACTGGAGTTGAGAAACACTGTTTTACACCAACCCGGATAACGCCTGTGTAAAAATGCATAAAAAAATGCAACAAATTTAAATTTAAAAAAGTCAGTAAATCAATAAAAATGATAAAAATACTAAGCTTTCCAAAAGGAGAAGGATGGTGTAACCGGTACCAGTGCTGGATCATAAAGTATAACATAGGGACAACTGGCAGAGAGCTTATGTGTTGGTTTTTGGTATGTTCAGATTTTTGTACTTTGTAAAATACACATTAATATATATCTAATTTAATTTTTGGGGAACGGGGGCGTTCTTTAAGTTTTTTTGTATTTTTGCATATTTTTTACTTTTTTTGAACAGGTGTTATTTTGGTTATTATTGGTTGGGGCAATGATGGTTTATTAGAAATATCAATTTCAAACTTTTTCTACTTTGTAACATACGCATTTATACGTCTACTTTTTTATTTTGTTTTGTTTTTTGATTTTTCCATATATTTTTCATATTTTTGCACAGGCGTTATTTGGGTCAGTTTATTGCGTAGGGTGGGGTGGTGCTGGTTATGAGGGTTATCTGATTTCAGATTTTTTTAATTAGTAATATAAACATTTTATATATTTTATTTTTTTATGAGTTTATTTGTAAAATGACACAACACATACTATGTACAGTATATGGCTTACTGCCCTGGGTCCGTGTCATCCAGATCTCTATTGAGTTTGCTGATGGATGATAACATTACATTTGGCCTGAAGTATTGATTTTTTTTTTTTTTTTTAATGTTTCAAATATGCATGTTTTATTTTTAGGTGGTTGTATAATTGTGTAGTTTGGAGCAAAGTAATTTTTTTTTTTTTTTTTCCATGCAGATTTTATGGTGCGGACAATTGTTTTTGGGGGTTTTGCAGGTTTTGTAATCAATTTCGGTTCTGGTGGGTTATATGTGTGAGGTGTTGTACAATTGTGTAGCTTCATGTTATTTTTTTTTTTTTTAAATATTGTATTTTTATTTTATTTTTCAAACAATTTTAGTAATATGGACATTTTACAGGGTTCCTTTTTTAGGCAGGGGGATGGGGTTCTCCTCCAACAAGCAGAAAATCAAGAGTATAACAACATGATGCCATGGAGCACTAAGAGATGCGACATGTGTACCCTTCCTGGCTACTGCTAGGCCCCCTAAGGGAAAATTCTCTACCCTGACTTTTTTCCTTGCTTTCTTCTCTCTCTCTCTCTTCCCGTCCTTTTTGTCATTTTTTTGTCTTTCCTGGCCTTTAGGATGTACCCATCTGTGTTTTCTTGTTCGAAAATGCATTAGAGCCCATTATATATATATACATACATTTTTTAAAGCAGGGGCCCTGGAGAATAAAATGGAGGATGTTTCCATTTTTTTTTTTTTTTTTTTACAGCTGTGGCATTTATATGGCTGTTTTCCATTATGTACAATTAAAGGACATCCTCTTTGCTCTTGAATGGAGAAAAGGACACATTGGGGTTGTCCTCCAACAAGCAGAAAATCAAGAGTATAACAAATTAATGCTGTCAGGGATAGCCGCGGCGCTGGTCCCAGCGCAGGCGCAGTGCGCCGCCTTGCACAGGGATGTGGGCGCTAGGTCCGGGCCGGCCGCGGCGACGGAACTTGCGCATGCGCACTAGGATCCACGGGTGCGCGCCTGGCACCAATGACAGCACAGGGCGCAGTATTTAAATCCCCCTGAGCTGTCACTGGTTGCCGTTTGGTCTTTTTATGTTCCTGATCCTGTGTATACCTGAATTCTGATTGTTGCTGACCCGGATTGTCCCTGACTGTGCTGTACTCTCCTGCTCTGACCCTTGGCTTGCCTGACCTCTCTCCTGGATGCCCCCTGTTGGATCTGATCTACTGTTGCTGACCTGCAGTGTGACCCGACTATTCTCTGCCCGCTGCTTTGTACCGCACCAACCCCATGGCTCCCGACTCTGCTTGTTTGACCCTGCATTTTCTCATCCATCCATCCCGTCGGGATCTCCTGACCTCCTCATATCAGGCTCTTACCCTGCGGGAGCCTCTGGCGGACGCCTCTACCACTGATGGGTGTACCCAGTAGTCGCGACCTGGTCTCGGTGCGCTCCAAGTCCATCCCCACCATCAGGGGCCCTGGTGAACAAGTGCTCCGGGACTTAGACTCCGCGCTCTGGGGAAACCTGACCAGTGGAGTGCTAGAGGTACCCAACACAATGAACAAAATGCGATATCTCCTGCGCTCCAGGACCCAGACCGGTGGTGAGTAGATGGAATAAACTCCAAAAAAGGAAGGAACCACCGAAATAGACAAGGTCGTGCAGCTCCACACCAAGGCTGGGGAAGCCCAAACGAAACTGTGAGGAAGAACAACAAAAAGAAGCGCACCAACCTTGCGCATTACCTCAGTAACCAAAATTTATTGAATAAAAGAATGGTACTCACAAACAGCGAATAAAAACAGGCATGTAAGTCCTCAAAGGGACTTTAAAGGCAAGATGCAAATGCGAATCCCATCATGGAGGAAGCCACTCAGTACAGCTGACGCGTTTCGAAGGACAAGCCTTCTTCCTCAGAGCTCTGAGGAAGAAGGCTTGTCCCGCATCTTGCCTTTAAAGTCCCTTTGATGACTTACATGCCTGTTTTTATTCGCTGTTTGTGAGTACCATTCTTTTATTCAATAAATTTTGGTTACTGAGGTAATGCGCAAGGTTGGTGCGCTTCTTTTTGTTGTTCTTCCTCACAGTGCTAGAGGTACCGCCAGACGGTCCCTTACAGATGCCATGGAGCACTGAAAGATGCGATCTGTGTGCCTTTCCTGGCTACTGCTAGACCCCCTAAGGGAAAATCCTCCCCCCCAATCTTCTGTAAACTGAGTCCATCTTTTAGTTGCCGATCTGATACATGGATGGGCATGTCCCTCCTACCAGGATACTTTGTTCCCATTTACTGGTAACAAGCCATTTGACAATTAAGGACAGTTAAGGACCTGTTCATCAGTTGGTTGCTTGCTTTGACCTGCCACATTATACTACCCAATATGAATATTATGCCTCTTTCTCATCTTGTGCCTTCTGTAAACTGGGTAACTGGGTCCATCTTTTAGTTGCCGACCTGATACATCATTGGGCATGTAATGCCCCTCCTGCCATAGTTACATAGTTAGTCTGGCTGACAAAAAAACAAAAGTCCATTCAGTTCAACCATTAAAAAAAAAAAAAAAAAGTTATACTCATACACCCACAGTTGATCCAGAGAGAGGCAAAAAACCCAGCAAAGCACAATCCAATTTGCTCCTGCAGGGGAAAAAATTCCTTTCTGATCTGATCCCCCCAGATATTCCCTGGATCAACTTTCCCTATAAATGTTATATCCAGTTATATTCTGTGTATCCAAGAAAGAATCCAGGACTTTCCTACAGCAATCCACTGAGCTGGCCACAACCAACTCTTGAGGGAGTCTATTCCCCATTCTCACAGCTCTCACTGTGAAGAAACCTTTCCATATTTGGAGACATATTACATTTCTTTTCTCTGTGGACTCCAGGACACTTTGTTCCCATTTACTGGAAACAAGTCATTTGAGAATTAAGGACAGTTAAGAGTTAAGGACCTGTTCATCGGTTGGTTGCTTGCTTTGACCTGCCACATTATACAACCCAATATGAATATTATGCCTCTTTCTCATCTTGCGGGGACTCTCCCTGGCACACTAGGCCTCCCACTGCTGAACCTCGTATAATTGGTTGCCTATGCTTTATGTTGTATTTTCATCTTGATGGACCGTAAGTAGGGTGTACATGTGCTGGATTTCGGCATGGCTTGTTGTTCAAACAGCTGCTTCTCAAATACATTGGGATAGATATACTAAAACTGGAGCACTCAGAATCTGGTGCAGATGTGCACGGCGACCAATCAGCTTCTAACTTCAGCTTGTTCAATTTAAGCTTTGGCAATAAATCCCAGAAGCTTGTTGGCTTCTGCACCAGATTTTGCACGCTCCAGTTACTCTACAATAAAGCTTTTGTTGAACGGAAATCAAGGGTAACATTAGAAGGTATTATTTTACTGAAAGGTGTGGTTTCTTGGAACAATGAGTGAATGTAAGCGTGTTATAGATAGACACAGTTCTATACAAAAAGAACAATAGCAAATAACCAGGCCAGATGACTCAATGGACCATGTTTTTGCTGCCGATCTTCTAGCTTTCTGTGACTTTTGTGGAGTAAAGATAAAATATTGATGTGCTTCATTCACTCACCTCTTCTGAGGAGGAGACACAAGATGAGAATCAGATCTTGCCCCGTGCCAGTCATTGTTCTGCTGTAGAAGAATTGAAAAGATAGAGATTTGTCACGGAAGGATGAAGAATTAAGCAGATCTAGGTGCTTCCAGCTCCCTCTCGTACTGTCACAACTACTTTATTCTTCTTACTGTACACTTCCCATACGTCGCCCAGCTACAATCTCCACCTTCATTTACTGACAGATCATAAACTTGAAATTCCACTGTAGGATGCTGGCAACTGACATTCAAAATTAGAACGATCGCCTGGAGCTTAATGTTTAATTGTTCTTCTCTATCGCATAGTCTACAGAGGAACATTTGTGTTTACAGAACGCAGTGACTGTTGACTTCTAAGATGAAGGAAGTAACTTTCAAATATCTCTTAAAATAAACCAGAAAAGCCCAAATGCCTTGGTTGGGGAATCAGTCCTCCTTGTCTTGCACTTATATGACATAGTTTGGTAAATCTAAAGTTGACCACATACAGGTGAAACTCTAAAAATGAGAATATGGTGCAAAAGTTGATTTATTTCAGTGCAGCAACTTAAAAGGTGAAAATAATATATGAGACTCATTCCATGCAAAGCAAGATAGTTCAAGCCGTGATTTGTCATCATTGTGATGATTATGGCTTACAGCTCATGAAAACCCCAAATCCACAATCTCAGAAAATGAGAATATTCCATGCAATCAATAAAACAAGGATTGTACATAGAACAATATCGCACCTCTGAAAAGTAGAAGCTGCATATGTACTCAGTACTTGGTTTGGGCCCCTTTTGCAGCAATTACTGCCTCAATGTGGCGTGGCATGGAAGCTATCAGCCTGTGGCACTGCTGAGGTGTTATGGAAGACCAGGATGCTTCAATAGCGGCCTTCAGCTCTTCTGCATTGTTCGGTCTCATGTGTCTCATCTTTCTCTTGGCAATGCCCCATAGATTCTCTATGGGGTTCAGGTCAGGCGAGTTTGCTGGCCAATCAAGCACAGTAATCCCACGGTCATTGAACCAGGTTTTGGTGCTTTTTGCAGTGTGGGAGGTGCCAAGTCCTGCTAGAAAATGAAGTCAGCATCCCCATAAAGCTCGTCTGGGAAGGAAGCATGAAGTGCTCCAAAATCTCCTGGTAGACGGCTGCGTTGACCCTGGACTTAATGAAGCACAGTGGACCAACACCAGCAGATAACATGGCTCCCCAAATCAACACAGACTGTGGAAACTTCACACTGGACTTCAAGCATCTTGCAGTGTGTGCCTCTCCATTCTTCCTCCATACTCGGGGTCCTTGTGCCTCTCCATTCTTCCTCCATACTCGGGGTCCTTGTGCCTCTCCATTCTTCCTCCATACTCTGGGTCCTTGGGCCTCTCCATTCTTCCTCCATACTCGGGGTCCTTGGGCCTCTCCATTCTTCCTCCATACTCGGGGTCCTTGGGCCTCTACATTCTTCCTCCATACTCGGGGTCCTTGGGCCTCTCCATTCTTCCTCCACACTCTGGGTCCTTGGGCCTCTCCATTCTTCCTCCACACTCTGGGTCCTTGTGCCTCTCCATTCTTCCTCCATACTCGGGGTCCTTGGGCCTCTCCATTCTTCCTACATACTCGGGGTCCTTGGGCCTCTCCATTCTTCCTACATACTCGGGGTCCTTGGGCCTCTCCATTCTTCCTCCATACTCGGGGTCCTTGGGCCTCTCCATTCTTCCTACATACTCGGGGTCCTTGGGCCTCTCCATTCTTCCTACATACTCGGGGTCCTTGGGCCTCTCCATTCTTCCTCCATACTCGGGGTCCTTGGGCCTCTCCATTCTTCCTCCATACTCGGGGTCCTTGGGCCTCTCCATTCTTCCTCCATACTCGGGGTCCTTGGGCCTCTACATTCTTCCTCCATACTCGGGGTCCTTGGGCCTCTCCATTCTTCCTCCATACTCTGGGTCCTTGGGCCTCTCCATTCTTCCTCCACACTCTGGGTCCTTGTGCCTCTCCATTCTTCCTCCATACTCAGGGACCTTGGTTTCCAAATGAGATGCAAAAGTTGCTCTCATCAGCAAAGAGGACTTTGGACCACTGAGCAGCAGACCAGGTCTGTTTTTCTTTAGCCCAGGTAAGATGCTTCTGACGTTGTTTGTTGTTCAGGAGCGGCTTGACAAGAGGAATACGACATTTGAAGCCCATATCCAGGATCCGTCTGTGTGTGGTGGCTCTTGATGCACTGACTCCAGCCTCAGTCCACTCCTTGTGACAGTCCCCAACACTTTTGAATGGCCTTTTCCTGACAATCCTCTCCAGGCTGCGGTCATCCCTGCTGCTTGTGCACCTTTTTTCTTCCACACTTTTCCCTTCCACATAACTTTCTATTAATGTGCTTTGATACAGCACTTTGGGAACATCCAACTTCTTTTGCAATTACCTTTTTGAGGCTTTCCCTCCTTATGGAGGGTGTCAGTGATGGTGTCAGGTCAGCAGTCTTTCCCATGATTGTGATTCCTACTGAACCAGACTTAGAGACCATTTAAAGGCTCAGGAACCCTTTGCAGGCGTTATGGCTGAATGAGCTGATTAGAGTGGGACACTTTGAGCCGAGATTATTCCACCTTTTCACAAGATTCTCATTTTCTGAGATTGTGGATTTGGGGTTTTCATGAGCTGTAAGCCATAATCATCACAATGATGACAAATCACGGCTGGAACTATCTTGCTTTGCATGGAATGAGTCTCATATATTAGTTTCACCTTTTAAGTTGCTGCACTGAAATAAATGAACTTTTTATACACTATATTGCCCGCAGTATTGGGCCGCCGGCCTTTCCACACACATGACCTTTAATGCCCCCCCCAGTCTTAGTCCGTAGGGTTCAATATTTATTTGGCCCACAATTTGCAGCTATAATAGCTTCCAATCTTCTGGGAAGGCCGTCCACAAGGTTTAGGAGGGTGTCTATGGGAAGGTTGGACCATTCTTCCAGAAGCACATTTGTCAGGTCAGGCACTGATGTCGGGGGAGGAGGCCTGGCTCGCAGTCTCCGCTCTAATTCATCCCAAAGGTGTTCTATGGGGTTGAGGTCAGGACTCTGTGCAGGACAGTCAAGTTCCTCCACCCCAAACTGGCTCCTCCATGTCTTTATGGACCTTGCTTTGTGCACTGGTGCGCAGTCATGTTGGAACAGGAAGGGGCCATCCCCAAACTCTTCCCACAAAGTTGGGAGCATGAAATTGCCCAAAATGCCTTGAGTGTTCCCTTCACTGGAACTAGGGGGCCAAGCCCACCTCCTGAAAAACAACCCCACACCATAATCCCCCATCCACCAAACTTTATATTTGGCACAATGCAATCAGACAAGTACCGTTCTCCTGGCAAACGCCAAACCCAGACACGTCCCATCGGATTGCCAGACAGAGAAGCGTTATTGGTCACCCCAGAGAACACGTCTCCACTGCTATAGAGTCCAGTGGTGGCGTGCTTTACACCACGCCATCCAAAGCTTTGCATTGCACTTGGTGATGGAAGGCTTGGATGCAGCTGCTCGGCCATGGAAACCCATTCCATGAAGCTCTCTACGCACTGTTGTTGGGCTCATCTGAAGGCCACACCAAGTTTGGAGGTCTTTAGCTATTGACTCTGCAGACAGTTGGCAACTTCTGCGCACTGTGCGCTTCAGCATGCGCTGACCCCGCCCTGTCATGTGACGTGGCCTACCACTTGGTGGCTGAGTGGCTGTTGTTCCCAGTGGCTTCCACTTTGTTATAATCCCACTAACAGTTGAGCGTGGAATATTTAGTAGCCAGGAAATGTCACGGATGGACTTATTGCCCAGGTGACCACCTATCACGGGACCACGCTTGGAGTCACTGAGCTCCTGAGAGCGACCCATTCTTTTCACAAATGTTTGTAGAAGCAGTCTGCATGCCTAGGGGCTTGATTGTATACACCTGTGTCCATGGAGGGGATTGGAGCACCTGAATCACATGATTTGAAGGGCGGGCCCAATACTTTTGACAATATAGTGTGTGTCATATAATCACCAGATAAGAGGTGTTAAGTGTGTGGGATTAGGGTGGGATTAGTAATAGACCTAAGATTAGTGGAAAGTTGAGTATTAAACTAGGTACACACTGATAGTGCTTTTTTTTTTTTTTTTTTTTTTTTGGTTGAATTAAAAAAAAAAAAAAACAAACCAGACCACCATACCAACACAAGCAATGTTGGTGTGGTGATCTCCCCTGCTGTTCTATTGTGTTCTTACAGCAGGGAGGCTCTTCTGCCCTCACACCCACCCATTGGCCACAGACACTGATCAGATTCTGGTTTTCCAGCATGTTCCTTCAACCAAAGGCCAGTTGTTAGATCAGCTTCCATCGGAGTGACAGCTGTACATACTGACTGAAAGTCGACTGGTTTCTCCTGAACCAGCCAATTTTTGGCCAACGTGTACCCAACTTTTGGAAAAGGGCAATAGACGGTTGCACTACATACACACTCTTGATGTCCATTGACATGCATTGATGCATTGTACTGTGCAATGAACTGTTTGTTTTACATGTTTGTTTTGTCTTGTTTTACAGTATATACCGGTCACATGAACTAATCTTTTAGTGAATTTTAAGGCATTTTATAGACTTGTTGTGTTGGAATGTGCAGGGGGCTGTAAACAAATGCAGTGTCCCTTCATCTGTCCTCACCGCTAGTATGCTGTGAATAGAGTATAGTACTCGTTTTCAGAGTGCCCTTGCACTGATGCTGCTGCCTAGAACAGTACAGAACCTTCAATCACACAGCTGGGGGGGGGGGGGGGAGACGGAGCACAGCACTAGGGAAGGCAGCTCTCCCACTTTTATTTCACTTTGCTGAGTGTATTCCCTGTCTAACCGAGCTCTCGGTGCTGTGTACAGGTCAGCTGATGTTGGGGAGTTTGGCCTGACAGACATTCTCTACCAGCCGCAAGGGTCCCCTGGAGCAGGGGCGGGGTTGCCATTTTTGGCCCCTGTGGCCCCTGTAGCTATGCCACTGGGTCTCAGAGAACCTCTGCTAAGAATGACAGTCTACAGCTCATGATGCATTAGTGTAATAAGTGGGAAAATGCCCCTTACACTTGCAGCCATTAGAAATAATTCCCTCTTATAGATAGCTAAAGAGACCAATGGTGTCAGTGGGAACTTAGCTAAGAGGCAGATGTTTCTCATTGCTCAAGGAACCCCTAGAAATTTGGAGGAACCCTAGGATTTCACATAACCCTGGTTAAGAACCTGGTCTAGGGTGTGGTGGTAGATTGCAGGCCAAAGGATCTTGAGGAGCTGACCAATGGTCTCTGGTATAGCTCAGATTGTCCACCAAAAAAGAAAACTGAGGTAGGGGGAAGAGCCCTTCTAGTGTAGTAGATGATTTCAGAAACAAGGATAAAATGCTTCTACAATAAAAAGGAACAGGGTCAAAATGGATTTACATCTCATGAGGCTTCAACCTGCAGCCTTCCTGGGGCTTGGGTGGAGAAAACCTGTATCCATGTAGAGTCAGTGTGGTTGATCTCTATGTCTCAGGCATTCCCATCCTGGGTGCTCTGTGGGGTTCTCAGGTGGGTGAACAAATTGCAAAAAAAAATTGACAATGCAAAAAAAAAAAGTCGGTAGTTTGATTAGACAAAGTGGTTAGCCAAAGGATAGGTATGATCAAATTTACAGAATAAAACGTGTTTTGTGGCTGTAGCCTCCCTAGTGGTCTGATTATGTCAGTATTTCTGTGCTCAAAGCGGTACATTGTTTTGCATGGAAACATGTAGTTTTTTTATTGTAGTAGTCTAGTAAACATCCCAGGTATGTTAATATTTGAAACACGAAATTATAAATTATAATTTAATAAATAATCATAAAAAATAATAATATAATAATGTAATTCAATAATATAATCAAACCAAAAACACTGACATTTTAAATAGAGCGCCAAGTTCGCACATCGCTGAGCAAAGTCGCAGAATCGTTTTCAGTGTCTGATGAGGAATTTCCCCCACCAATCATTATCACTCAATTCTGCAAGTGGTTCTGATTTACTATCGCTGTTCTCTAGCCGGTCTAAAACCGCGTCTGACCTAAAGGGACGCTTTTTGGACGCCATGGACGTTTCTCAGTTTCAAGGCAGAAAGAACAGTAAAAATGCAGGCAGGGCGCCGGACAAAGCACTCGGGACACAATGTATGTGAAATGGTTTGATACAGGAATGGAATACTATGTGATTTTAGTGATTTTAGTGTGTCACTTTTTGCCATTTTTAAATTTCCTGCATTTTCTGCCCCCCGTACATCCCGACATCGCAGGGAACGGAACCCGGAAGACAGATGAAGGCATCCGCCGGATTACATTGCCAGGGACACTGCAGGAGGGACATCGCGGGAGCGCAGGGCAAGGTGAGTGCAGAAGAGATCCCTGAGCAACGCTGCAGTGTATTCCCGAGTGTAGCTCGGGGGGGGAGGGGGGGGGGGTTACCACTTGTGGTGCTGAAACTTTACCTCGAGCTACAGTCGGGAATACCGCCAGGGGGGTTAAATTGCCAATTCCTCAGTTCAAGGTGATAAAATTGGTGTCTAGAATCAGCGAGCAGTGTGTTCCACTTGAATAATACGCTTTATCAGCCAGCAGACGGAGTGCAGAGTTTGTGGCAAGGATTTCATCTAGATCAGGGGTTCTCAAACAGTAGCCCTCCCGTGTGGCCCCCAAACAAGGGAAGCCCATGCTCTGGGATGGCAGAACAGCAAGCCCAGATCATGATCAATGGGTTGCCGAATCGTCATCCCAGAGCATCAGAGTGCATAGAGCCGGTCCGAGCAATGAGGGAAGTAGGCGGCCGCGGAGCCAAAAGCCAATGCTTCCTCTGCAGCACCAGCTCCTGTCCCAGATGGAGTGATACCAATTGCACTTCAACTGGGACTCTTCTAGCAGGCTGGAGAGCAATTCTAGCAGGCTGGAGAGCAATGCCAGAAGAAGCTGGAAGAGGAAATGTTCAGTGTATTAAACAGCACATACACCCCACTGTTGCGATAGGCATGTTTGTACCTATACTGTAAAAATAGGTATAAGTGAGCGCTAAAGGTAATGAAGCCGCTGAACACAAAAGGTACCAAAAACAACCTCCAAAAATTCACATATAGAAAGGTGCAGCGCTTATATGTTGAACATGCAAGATATTAAAGCACAACCAATATGCGCATGTAAGAGAGAAACAAGGAGGCCAGAATAGCGTGATACCGCTTAAACATGCGTGCGTTTATTTCAGCAAAAAGGGTATAGTAAAACAATACTGACCAGACAAGAAAGTTGGCCGCCGGGACCCCAATGGTGCCGGCGGTGGTAAACGTCACTGTGCCGCAGTTCCTCCCTTTTGTATTGTTTTACTATACCCTTTTTGCTGAAATAAACGCACGCATGTTTAAGCGGTATCACGCTATTCTGGCCTCCTTGTTTCTCTCTGGGGCTCTCTGGTGAGCTTCCAACTACCTGCAGAGCAAAGAGCAATAGGGGAGAGAGCAATGCATGACAGCTGGGGGTCTACATCGCAGAGATTGACCAGATCTGGCCTTTGATGAGTCCTGGAACCATACCTTGAGAGCGGTTATCTCTTACATGCGCATATTGGTTGTGCATCTGGTGAGTGCACAATCTTTTACCAATTTTGGATATCACCATACATCACCTTTTTGGCTATCACCGTGTGTCAACAGGGATCCATTTGATCCTTCACCTCACCCTACTCACTGGGAGATTGTGAACTATATATTTGTGTGGCAAATTGAGACTACAAGGGGCATTATAACAACTATACCCGACCTGCGTTTTGCAGTGATACACTCTTGCACTTTAATATCTTGCAGGTTTAACATATAAGCGCTGCACCTTTCTATATGTTTGTACCAATAAGAGGGCTATTAGGCTGCTTTCAAACTGATCCACGGGTGCAGCAAAGTGCACCTCTGGCTTCCCTGTGTGCCCGAGTTTCCAAATGGTCTGTCTGCCCCTGGATGGGAGACAGATACAAAGTAACAATGTTTATAAAACATTGATCAGACGGAAGATAGATACAAAGTAACATTGTTTATAAAACATCAATCGGATGGGAGGTAGAGAGATACCAAATAACATTGTTTATAAACATCGATCAGATGGGAGATGGAGAGATACAAAGTAACATTGTTTATAAACATCGATCAGAGGGGAGATAGGGAGATACAAAGTAACATTGTTTATAAACATCGATCAGATGGGAGATGGAGAGATACAAAGTAACATTGTTTATAAACATCGATCAGACGGGAGATGGAGAGATACAAAGTAACATTGTTTATAAACATCGATCAGACGGGGGATGGAGAGATACAAAGTAACATTGTTTATAAACATCGATCAGACGGGGGATGGAGAGATACAAAGTAACATTGTTTATAAACATCGATCAGACGGGAGATGGAGAGATACAAAGTAACATTGTTTATAAACATCGATCAGACGGGAGATGGAGAGATACAAAGTAACATTGTTTATAAACATCGATCAGACGGGAGATAGAGAGATACAAAGTAACATTGTTTATAAACATCGATCAGACGGGAGATAGAGAGATACAAAGTAACATTGTTTATAAACATCGATCAGACGGGAGATAGAGAGATACAAAGTAACATTGTTTATTAACATCGATCAGACGGGAGATAGAGAGATACAAAGTAACATTGTTTATAAACATCGATCAGACGGGAGATAGAGAGATACAAAGTAACATTGTTTATAAACATCGATCAGACGGGAGATACAAAGTAACATTGTTTATAAACATCGATCAGACGGGAGATACAAAGTAACATTGTTTATAAACATCGATCAGATGGGAGATACAAAGTAACATTGTTTATAAACATCGATCAGATGGGAGATACAAAGTAACATTGTTTATAAACATCGATCAGATGGGAGATACAAAGTAACTTTTTTTTTAAAACATCACTGATTAGAAACAAAGTGTTTTAGGTATTTTTGTTGATGGATTGCATAAAAAATATTTTTTTGCCAACAGAAAGCCTTGTTTGCCCTAAAAAAAAATGACTTTATTGCTAAGGCTATTGCCAAATCAGTAGTTGCAGAGATGTAAACGTTTCTTCAGCCCGTAGGAGCCGTACAGACGTGAGAACTGAACTGGTTAACTCCTATTGCCAGTTATACCTGAAAAGTGACTCCTGGAAAATAAATGGAGACAAAGGTTCTATAAATCATATTTTTGGAGACACCAAACATTTGCAGAATGATTTCCAGCTGCCATGCTGTAAGAATTAGTATTTAAATGAAATAAACAACATTTTTTACTCCAAACTGAAATGGAAAGATCATTTTTGATAAGTGAACTTTGTTACGCTTTCACGGGCTCACTACATTTTAAGGCCTAACAAAGGTGTTTTCTGTTTGCTCAAAGCAACCTTATTATATATATTTTAAACAACAAATTTGGTAATATATTGTGTTTTTGTGCATTAAATTTACTTTAGTGTATTTTTTTACTGAAAATATGGCTCTGACAAATCGTTGTGCTATATTGTATAAAAAAATTTTAGACAAAAAACAACATTAAAAAATATTGCTCTAATGCTTCTATTGTATCCGGATATCAGCCAACATGCCATGCAATGAACGGGTGCAGATCATATCAAACTGGAGGGTTTATTTACTAAAGCTGGAGAATGCAAAATCTAAACCCCGGACCCTGCATTCATTATATCCGCTCTCCCCGGACCCCGCATTCACTATATCCGCTCTCCCCGGACCCCGCATTCACTATATCCGCTCTCCCCGGACCCCGTATTCACTATATCCGCTCTCCCCGGACCCCGCATTCACTATATCCGCTCTCCCCGGACCCCGCATTCACTATATCCGCTCTCCCCGGACCCCGCATTCACTATATCCGCTCTCCCCGGACCCCGCATTCACTATATCCGCTCTCCCCGGACCCCGCATTCACTATATCCGCTCTCCCCGGACCCCGCATTCACTATATCCGCTCTCCCCAGACCCTGCATTCACTACATCCGCTCTCCCCGGACCCCGCATTCACTATATCCGCTCTCCCCGGACCCCGCATTCACTATATCCGCTCTCCCCGGACCCCGCATTCACTATATCCGCTCTCCCTGGACTCTGCATTCACTATATCCGCTCTCCCCGGACCCTGCATTCACTATATCCGCTCTCCCCGGACCCCGCATTCACTATATCCGCTCTCCCCGGACCCTGCATTCACTATATCAGTGAATCAGTCTATTGTTGCTTGGGGGGATCTATTGTTGCTGGGTGTGGATTGTGTTGCTAGAGGATAACTTGTTGCTGGTAGGGGTTTACTGCAGAGTGAGGGGTCTATTGATGCTGGCTGCTGGGAGAGCTACTCTATTGCTGCTGGCAGGATATTTTTGTGGGGGGGAGGGGACATGTTGTTGCTGGGGGGGTCTGTTGTTGCTGGGGGGTCTATTGTTGCTGGGGGATCTAGTATATCTAGCTGCAAATTTTCTATTTTGCTGCTTTTCTTGTTATTTATCAATTCCAGGCAAATTACTTCTCAAAGAATAGGTGCAAGAATTCCTCCTTCTGAGTCTCCACCCCTTACCCTCCTCTGAGCACCATCCCTTGGTTCCACCCCTACCCACCCCCCAGTACTTCCCCTTTTAGAGAATACAAAACCAAGTATTATTTTGTGGTGCCAAATAATTTGTATGGAATTTGTTAATGATAACAAGAAAAGCAGTAAAATAGATCCCCTGCAGCCAGCAATAATAGATCCCCCCCACACAACAATAGACTTCCCCAGTAACAATGGATCCCACTCCAGCAACAATGGATCCCCTGCAGCAAAAGACCCCACACCAGCAACAATAGATCTCTACACACAACAACAATGGATCACCCACAACAAAACTTCACTGCCAGCAACAAAAGATATACCCTAGCACCATTAGACCCCCAGCAGCAACAACAGATCTTCCATCGGCCAGCAACCTCTCCCTCAACAGTTGATTCCTACCAGCAACATAAGACCCCCACCAGCAACAATAGACCCTCACACAAAATGGGTCCCCACCAGTCACAATAAATCCCCCAACAGCCAGCATCAATAGACCCTCCAGTACACCCCACACCCCTTGCCATTACATACATTCAGTACTGGAGGTGCTGGAACTGCGTTATCCCGCGTCTCCACTGAAAAATTTGAAGTATTGAATGACAAAGTGATTGCTGAATAGTAGGCCCATTCATCCATGGGGGTGTACAGGTGTCGGGGCTGAAGTGGTTGGAATAGATTGATCTTTTATGCGGTTTTCCATTCATATGACTCCCTCTTCCTCAGCGCCGTATCGTCGGGTATAAACATGCTCTCATAGCTCTTCATCAGTAAACCTGCTTCAAACTGCCCAATAACTGCCCTACAAAGGATCTACCTGTATAATAAACCTGCACTCCCAGCTTTATACACTTCATGAGCAATGTGTTCATGACCAGCCCTCCCGTGTCCTGTCACCCGTGTAATGCCCAACAATAAAGACGACCTTTTGTTTGTATTGTAATAACTCCATAGAACAAAGGGTTTAACAATCCAGGTCTTTGGTGGATGGAACGCATGTCAGCATGGATACTTAATAACCCTTTTATTGGTCATAATGTCCGCCAGCACTCTTCTGCAGCAGCAACTCAGATACAGAAAGAAGTGTTTAAGTTTGTGTAAACTTTGAGAATTTGCAACAAAGTCAAAACCACGGCACTACAGATTGTATATAGATTGAATGATGAAAGGAATGAAGTTTAAGATTGAATGGTGAAAGGAATGAAGTTTAAGATTGAATGGTGAAAGGAATGAAGTTTAAGATTGAATGGTGAAAGGAATGAAGTTTAAGATTGAATGGTGAAAGGAATGAAGTTTAAGATTGAATGGTGAAAGGAATGAAGTTTAAGATTGAATGGTGAAAGGAATGAAGTTTAAGATTGAATGGTGAAAGGAATGAAGTTTAAGATTGAATGATGAAAGGAATGAAGTTTAAGATTGAATGATGAAAGGAATGAAGTTTAAGATTGAATGGTGAAAGGAATGAAGTTTAAGATTGAATGATGAAAGGAATGAAGTTTAAGATTGAATGGTGAAAGGAATGAAGTTTAAGATTGAATGGTGAAAGGAATGACGTTTAAGATTGAATGGTGAAAGGAATGAAGTTTAAGATTGAATGATGAAAGGAATGAAGTTTAAGATTGAATGGTGAAAGGAATGAAGTTTAAGATTGAATGATGAAAGGAATGAAGTTTAAGATTGAATGATGAAAGGAATGAAGTTTAAGATTGAATGGTGAAAGGAATGAAGTTTAAGATTGAATGATGAAAGGAATGAAGTTTAAGATTGAATGGTGAAAGGAATGAAGTTTAAGATTGAATGATGAAAGGAATGAAGTTTAAGATTGAATGATGAAAGGAATGAAGTTTAAGATTGAATGGTGAAAGGAATGAAGTTTAAGATTGAATGGTGAAAGGAATGAAGTTTAAGATTGAATGATGAAAGGAATGAAGTTTAAGATTGAATGGTGAAAGGAATGAAGTTTAACATTGAATGATGAAAGGAATGAAGTTTAAGATAGAATGGTGAAAGGAATGAAGTTTAAGATTGAATGGTGAAAGGAATGAAGTTTAAGATTGAATGGTGAAAGGAATGAAGTTTAAGATTGAATGGTGAAAGGAATGAAGTTTAAGATTGAATGGTGAAAGGAATGAAGTTTAAGATTGAATGATGAAAGGAATGAAGTTTAAGATTGAATGGTGAAAGGAATGAAGTTTAAGATTGAATGGTGAAAGGAATGAAGTTTAAGATTGAATGATGAAAGGAATGAAGTTTAAGATTGAATGGTGAAAGGAATGAAGTTTAACATTGAATGATGAAAGGAATGAAGTTTAAGATAGAATGGTGAAAGGAATGAAGTTTAAGATTGAATGGTGAAAGGAATGAAGTTTAAGATTGAATGGTGAAAGGAATGAAGTTTAAGATTGAATGGTGAAAGGAATGAAGTTTAAGATTGAATGATGAAAGGAATGAAGTTTAAGATTGAATGATGAAAGGAATGAAGTTTAAGATTGAATGGTGAAAGGAATGAAGTTTAAGATTGAATGATGAAAGGAATGAAGTTTAAGATTGAATGGTGAAAGGAATGAAGTTTAAGATTGAATGATGAAAGGAATGAAGTTTAAGTGGTCGTACAGGAGGAAGGTTTTAGACCTTCATGCATTCTATGTGTAGGCAGGTCGCCCACATATGGCGGCCTCCCGCAAAGCTAGTACATTTTTCCGGATGCCATACGGCTATTGGCCGGGCGTCAAATGGTTAATCACCTGATATGATAAAAAAAATGTTAAAATCTGAAACTTTATTTCTTGTCATAAAAACTGATACTCAAACCTTTAAATAGAACCTGAAGTTTAACTACCTGCCGACCGCAGATAGCCGAATGACGACTTCACTGCGGCCGGCCAGTTCTGGGTGGACGTCATATGACGTCCCCCCAGAACGCGCTCTCCTGGGGCGCGCATCCGGCGATCTCCGTGATCGCTGTGTCCTACGGACGCAGCTGATCACGTGATGTGGTAAAAGGCCAATCACAGCGGCCTTTTACCACCTGATCAGCGGTGTCCAATGACACGCTGATCAGAGGGAAATGCAAGTGCCGTTTCTCGGCTGCACTTTCCTCACGCTGTCAGATCGTGAGGAAAGTACTGCCGAGAACCGGCAGTTGTCAGAGCGGGGATCGGCACCGATCATCAGGACACTGATGATCAGTGCCCTGATAATCGGTGCCCAGCAGTGCCACCCGCAAGTTCCGCCAAGCAGTGCGCCCACTAGCTCCGCCCACCTGTGCCCAGCAGTGCGCCCACTAGCTCCGCCCACCTGTGCCCAGCAGATCACCCACCTGTGCCCAGCAGTGCACCCACCTGTGCCCAGCAGTGCACCCACCTGTGCCACTCTGCAGTGCCACCTACCTGTGCCCAGAAGTGCCACCTACATGTGCCCAGCAGTTCCACCCACCTGTGCCAACCCACCTGTGCCCACCAGTGCCACCCACCTGTGCCCACCCACCAGTGCTGCCCACCAGTGCCACCCACCAGTGCAGCCCAGCAGTACTGCCAGTCAGTGCCACCAGTCAGTGCCCAGGGGTTGTGCCAGTCAGTGCCGCCAGTCAGTGACCAGCAGTACTGCTAGTCAGTGCCACCAGTCAGTGCCCAGGGGTTGTGCCAGTCAGTGCCGCCAGTCAGTGACCAGCAGTGATGCCAGTCAGTGCCGTCTATCAGTACCCATCATCAGTGTCACCTATCAGTGCCGCCTATCAGTGCTGCATATTAGTGCCGCCTATCCGTGACACCTCATTAGTGCTGTCTATCAGTGCCGCCTATCCGTGCCACCTCATTAGTACTGCCTATCAGTGCCCTTTAGTGCTGCCTATCAGTGCCCATCAGTGCTGCCTCATCAACGCACATCAGTGAAGGAGAAAAAATACCTGTTTGAAAAATTTTATAATAGAAACAAAGAAACTTTTTTTTTTTTTCCAAATTTTTTGCACTTTTTTAATTTATAGTGCAAAAAGTAAAGCGCCCAGTGGCGATTAAATACCACCAAAAGAAAGCTCTATTTGTGAGAAAAAAATGATCAAAATTTCATATGGGTACAATGTTGCATGACCGCACAATTGTCAATCAAAGTGCGGCAACGCTGAAAGCTGACAATTGGCCTGGTAAGGAAGGGGGTATAAGTGCCTGGTAGGCAAGGGGTTAAGAAAGTCTTTGAAACGAATCCCATTGGTATCAATAGGTGGTTTATGGTGCAAAAGCTTACTGGTCTTATTTCCCTCATAATTGTACTCAATGTCAGAATCAACATACAGTCCTGGCTGGTGAGGATTGCGGAGGCATGATGGAACTTCCATGTGTAGAGTGAGGTCACTGTGCAACCTAAATGTGCACAATTTTTTTTTTTTTTAAATTAATTAATACTCGTGAGCCACTAGAAAGGTGCTTACTTACATCAAAAATATAATATAGTGTAATTTAGTGTATTATATAATTATATTAGATCGCAGGGTACGTGGTTTACCCTCACCTTGGAATATATTCTAAATGTGCACAATGCTTTTCAAGGTTGAGGCTGCTATTGTTCTCAAGGCGCACAGAAGTTCTCACTGCCGATCGCTGTTAATATCCTAAATGGATGGTTCTCATTTCTTAACCCTACAGAAAATGTCTGTCAGGACCTGGATCACCAGCAAGTGGCACAGAGGTTCCAAGGGTGGAGGGTTGTAATTCCAGTGCCCACCAGTGGGTGTTTCCCAGCAGCAGTTTTCACATGATGCTGGCTGCTGGGAGGGTATTTAGGTTCTCCTTTTTAGTGTCTTTTGGCTCCAGTGTTTTGCCTAGCCACTGCCAAATCTTGTTTCCAGATATCCTGATCTTGCTCCTGCTCTGTACCTTATACCCATTACCTTGCTGCCTTGCTTCTGCTCTCCCTCGTTCCTTTTCCCAGTTTTGTTCCCCTTCCCATCTACTCAATGCATCTCCAGTTTGTTAGGTGTATTAGTCAGGTATTCTGTCACTGGGTTTTTGGTTCACTTGTATGTTTTGTTTGCTGTGTGCTGATGTTTGAATGGTTTTGGTTTCACTGTAAATAAATCTCACTTAAAGAATTTACAATCTGGTCCCCAATGTCATATACAATAAAAAAATAAATAAAAATAAAAAAGCTAGTCATCATCTCCCTCTTTATATACTGTTCAATTCTAACATGTTTTTTTCATTCTAGTAGTGCCTTTGCACTACAGGACAAAAACGTTTTTTTGTAATCTTAGTGAAAAGCAACAAAAATTCAAATATCATTACAAGGCACTAGTTCATTCAAATTAAATATTCACCGACTTTGATTTCCTTCCTCACTAATCGTTTTCTGGTTTCAATTTCCTCTTATTATCCTGTAGAGATATTATCTAACCTTTTAAACCAGCACAGTGGCTAAATGGTTAGCACTTCCGCCTGGCAGTACTCGGGTCGTTGGTTCAAATCCCAACCATGGCACCACCTGCCTGGAGTTTGCATGTTCTCCCTGTGCCTGCGTGGGTACTTCGGTTTCCTCCCAACTCCAAAGACATGCTGGTAGGTGAATTGTGTCCTGTCTAAATTGTCCCTAGTATGTGTATGTATGAATGTGAGTTAGGGACCTTAGATTGTACGCCCCTTGAGGGTCAGGGACTGATGTGAATGTACAATGTATATGTAAAGCGCTGCGTACATTGATGGCGCTATAGAAGTACCTGAAATAAATAATAAAGGAATTCTAAACATATTTTTTTAACCTCTTCACGTTGGCGTCTCCCAGCCCTTTAAGGGGTTTCAGATGCCAGGAGGTGGGGCGGGGTTTTAGGGTCATGTGACCGTGGTGATTCGTTGTCACAGCAGTCACATGATCGGAAAAGGTCCCGATTGCAAGGGGAGATCGGGACCTTTTCATGAGACACCAACATATATGCTTGGAGCGCACAGGACACACGCTCTGTTCACATATGTGTTTTCAAAAAGTACACAAATATATGGCCGCTCAGCATCAAGACCCAGCCGCGGCATCAAGGGGTTAAATACCAAAGATGTTCTACTCACCTGCTCTGTGTAATGGTCTTGCACAGAGCAACCCTGATCCTCCTCTTCTCGAGTTCCCCACCAGTGCTCCTGGCCCTTCCCTTCTGCTGAGTGCGCCCATAGCAAGCCGCTTACTATGGGGGAATTTGTGTGCCTCGTTGTCTGCAAAGAGACAGAGCAAAGAGCGCAGACTAAGTGTAGTGGGTGTGTAAACATTTTTATAAAGGAAGACAATTATCCAAAAAATGCAGCACATACAAAAATAATCACTTTATGCCACAAATATGACAGGGATGCAGGAGCTATGACTAAGCGCTAGTGGAGCGTGAAACGTGTTAGTGGAATCCCGTATTCCTGTCATATTTGTGGAATATGCTATAAGAAGAAATAAAGGTGATTTACTGGATGTGCGGCCATCAGATCTTTGTATATTGGGGACAGAGCCAGCGCCTGGGATTTAGTGTGTGTGTGGAATGTCATGGAAATTTTGTATTATTGGTCGAACTTTAAATGTGTCATATATTCGTGTTATTCATATGTCTCTCGTGTGGCTTAATTAAAGCTCTGAAGGCTGCAATTGGGCCATGCGCATGTACAATGTATGTATTACAGTACTCAGCTTGGTAATGGATGAGATGGCAGATCTGCGCTTATAGACCGGCGTGTATACCACCACGGCATTCCATGCAAATGCTGCTGTCAGTAGACCGTGGGCCTGTATCCGCATATCAGCAGCATGGTACCACGTGGGCTTCATAACGCAATGCGCAAGCGGTGTGAACTCCACGTGTAGGCTTATGCATATCTTACAACCCATTACTAATCTGAACTGTATCAGGATGGATGTGTTTTAATAAAGATCGTATCGGGCCCATCCAGGTACAGACTGATATTTTTAGGGAGATGCTTGTGCAGAGAATTTTGCATACCAATAGAAGCTAGTAGGACAGGAAATATGACCTCAGATGGCTCATAGGGGGGAAGGGGAGGAAGTCTGCTGACCTCAGAAGACTCATGGGGGAGGACCAGTGATAGATAATAGCAAAGGCTATGCTCCAATTGGAATGTACATCCTCTGTATAGGCAATCCCCATTGCATTGTTCGGTGGGAGGGATTGACTTTATTCATGTGGGGGGCATGTGTGTATTTTTAATAAAACAGAGAGCTGGGTCTAAAATCAGCCCTTATGTGGATTGCAACCAGCCTTAGAGTGTCGTGTGATCATTCTAGGGTAACGGAGCTCCAATCACCCACAATTCAACAGAACCAAAGTATTTGGATGGGCAGGAATCGTGTAGTTTAGCTGCAGTCGTGGTAAGCGGGATTCGCACAGCTTTATGGGGGATTTCTGCGCATCCAACTGCGAGTACTCACGGTAAGGAGAAATTCGTTAAAGCGAATTTCCAAGACAGGAAGACGGAACCAACCTGGAGCCGTGTGTTTTGTTTTTATTTATCAGTTCATGCAATCATTACATTAAATGATATGGTATTATACTGGAAAACAAAGGGCAAGTTTCCCTTTACAATGCTAATCAATGGAAGAGAGGAACCCTTACAGTGCTGGTCCTTGGAGGGAATGCCTTGTTATACAGCTCAAAGAACTCCCATCAGCCTAGGGTGGGGCCCTTGTTGAGAGACTGCTCTGCCACCTGACAACCTGTTCAGTTATTTCTAATAATCTGCTGCATCCAATAATACGTTCCCACCCTTTTTGATTACCAGTGGAACAGCTGATAATAATTCTGACAAAGGACTGAAAGATCCTTTGTCATATTTATTCAAGTTATTCAAAAGATTCTGATTATTCAGTCATTTTCTCAGGGTGGAGTAATTCTGAGAAATATATAACTAATAATTAACATGTAACGTTTATATTAACCACTTGCCATCCGCCTGATGTTTATAAACGGCAGGGTGGCGGCATTCCAGGGGGCGGGTTGCCGTTCATAAACGGCACCCGCCTTTTCTAGCTGTGCGCACTCCCTGGGAGCGCGCAGCACCGCGATCCGATGCCCGCTGTGTCCTCCGGACACAGTGAAACACTGATCGTCGAACGGGGTCGTCTGTACGAGGTCCCGATCATGTGGTCACTGATTGGCCAATCGGTGATCACATTCAAAGTAGTAAGCAAGATGTCACTTGTGACATAATTGCTTACTACGTGTGAAATCTGTGAATGATCACAGAGATCACATGGTACAGGGCTATTCACAACAGCCTTGTACCATGTGACAAGGTGTGACCAATCACAGCTCATTCAGTATTTCTCAATGACTGCAAGAATGCAGACAGAGAGAAAGAGAAAATGATTGCTTTTACATTCTATATGGATGTAAAAGCAATCACTGTAAAAAAAAAAAAAAAAAAAAAAAAAATCTTCATCACCCCCCACAAGTAGGACAGTGTCACCATAGTGACACTGTACTGCTAGGGTGACAGTATGTAAAAAAAAAAACATAAATAATAATATAAATAAAATAAAAATGTAAGAAAATGTTTAAAAATGATCATTTTTGGTTATAAACTAATTTGGCTTTTTTTTTTTTTTTTTTTACTAAAAAGATAACGGAATACATTTTGGTCAAGATTTATGATGAAAGATTATTTATTTGCAAAATTTTATAAGAAAAACACTTTTTTTCAAAATTTTTGGACTTTTTCATTTACATAGCAAAAAAAATCAAAATCCCAGCGGTGAATAAATACCACCAAAATAAAGCTTTATCTGTCTCAAAAAAATGTTAAAAAATTCATATGGGTACAGTATTGCATGACCGCGCAATTGTCATTCAAAGTGTGATAAAGCTGAAAATTGGCCTGGACTGGAAGGGGGTGAAAGTGTCCGGACTGGAAGGGGGTAAAAGTGTCCGGACTGGAAGGGGGTAAAAGTGTCCGGACTGGAAGGGGGTGAAAGTGTCCGGACTGGAAGGGGGTGAAAGTGTCCAGACTGGAAGGGGGTGAAAGTGTCCGGACTGGAAGGGGGTAAAAGTGTCCGGACTGGAAGGGGGTGAAAGTGTCCGGACTGGAAGGGGGTGAAAGTGTCCGGACTGGAAGAGGGTAAAAGTGTCCAGACTGGAAGGGGGTAAAAGTGTCCGGACTGGAAGGGGGGGAAAGTGTCCGGACTGGAAGGGGGTAAAAGTGTCCGGACTGGAAGGGGGGGAAAGTGTCCGGACTGGAAGGGGGGAAAGTGTCCGGACTGGAAGTGGTTAAGAAACATTCATCAATGATCCAGATAACCAGAATCCAATTAATAAGGAATGTCATCAATGGTCCTTGGGACACAAATCAAAGTTTATTCCGACTAAATTGACAGGATTGGCATTAATCCTCAATAGAATGGTTCTGCTTGGGAACCATTTAAAAAATTATAATGTAATCTCATTTCCTTTACATAGCATGAGATCCGCACCCAGCCTATTGTCCTCCAGACCAGATAGAATTCCCAAAACAAGTTGGCAGATCTGGGTGTGGACATTTCTATACAGTAGGTATGCCAACCTTCTCCAGAAACAATGACTTCTCAGTCATAAAACATTCATGTTGTATCATTTAGATAATCAATATAAAATCCTATATTTTCTTTTCTTCACCAGAACATGTTTCTCTGCAGGACACAATCAATTATTGTATTTATAAAAGTCACATCTGTGTCCTGAAATCCAGACTTCTCCCCTTTTAATCTCCTGCAATGCCTTGAAAATGTTTGTCAAATCTTTGATGTAAGAGGGAGTCCTTCCAACGTAGAGCTGTGGATGTGCAGCAACAAACTGTTACCTTTTATGTCAATCATTACATTTCTGAAGCCATTGGATGCTGTGGAGGCTGCTTTGGAAATTTAAAAGAGAAGTATGTTTTTTTTTTTTTTAAATCCCCCCAACAACAATAAATATCCCCCCCCCCCCGTAACAATAGACTCCTGCCAGCAACAATACAGTAGCCCCCCAGCAACCAGCATCAATAGGTCCTGCAGCAGCCAGCAACAATAGACCCCTCACTCTACAGTAAACCCCTACCAGCAACAAGTTATCCCCTAGCAACAAAATCTGCACCCAGCAACAATAGTTCACCCCCAGCAGAAACAGACCCCCAGCAACAAGAGACCCCATGAAAAATATCCCCCCCAACAACAGCAGCAGTACAGTAGATCTCCCAGAAACCAGCATCAATAGGTCCTCCAGCAGCCAGCAACAATAAACCTTTCCTTCCATAGTAGATACGTACCAGCAGCAACCAATCCCCTAGCAACATAAGACCCCCCCAGCAACAATAGATTCACCCCAGCAGCAACAGACTCCCCCAGCAACAACAGGTCCCTGCCAACATCTGTACAGTAACTCTCCCAGCAGCCAGCATCAATAGATCCTCCAGCTACCAGCAACAATAGACCTCTCCCTCCAAAGTAGATTCCTACCATCAACAAGAGACCTCACCAGCAGCAATCATCCCCCAGCTACAATAGATCCCTCAGCAGCCAGCATGTTTATAAACAATGTTACTTTGTATCTCTCTATCTCCCGTCTGATCGATGTTTATAAACAATATTACTTTGTATCTCTCCATCTCCCGTCTGATCGATGTTTATAAACAAGGTTACTTTTTAATTCTCTATCTCCCGTCTGATCGATGTTTATAAACAATGTTACTTTGTATCTCTCTATCTCCCATCTGATTGATGTTTATAAACAGTTACTTTGTATCTCTCTATTTCCCGTCTGATCGATATTTATAAACAATGTTACTTTGTATCTCTCTATCTCCCATCTGATCGATGTTTATAAACAATGTTACTTTGTATCTCTCTATTTCCCGTCTGATCGATATTTATAAACAATGTTACTTTGTATCTCTCTATCTCCCGTCTGATCGATGTTTATAAACAATGTTACTTTGTATCTCTCCATCTCCCGTCTGATCGATATTTATAAACAATGTTACTTTTTATCTCTCTATCTCCCGTCTGATCGATGTTTATAAACAAGGTTACTTTTTATCTCTCTATCTCCCATTTGATTGATGTTTATAAATAGAGATGAGCGAAGAAATGAAAAATTCGATTCGACTGATTCGGCGAATTCGTGGACAATATTCGATTCGAGTCGAATAAATTCGCTGTGAATTTAACTTAAAAAAGGGTGTTTCTAGCCTTCAGAGAGACTTAATATTAGTGCAGAACACTGTACCTTTAATTTAAATGCCCTTGGAGTCTGCTGGGGAAGAGAAATAATACTGTCAGTCAGTATGACATGCAGATGAGTGCCGTCGATCTTAGAATCACCGCACACTTCACTCATTTGGCCAGCCACGGGGCCAAAACCAGTGTTTGGAGCCACAGTGTGGCGGTGGAGGCAGCAGCAATGGGAGGCCATACAGCAACCTATGACAAAATGGAAACCAGCAGGAGTGTGAGGAGACCTGAAAGTGGCACATGCAGTGGGAGCAATGGGAGGCGGTACAAGGACCCATGTCACACTGTGGACCCAGCAGCAGCGTGACCAGGCGGTACGGGGGCCCATGGCAGATTACAGGCCTGGCAGCAGCAATGGGAGGCCCGTAATCTGCCAGCACCCTATGACAAAAAATGGAACACACCAGCAGTGTGTGAGGAGACCTGAAAGTGGCACATGGCAGAGTGTGGCGATGGAGACAGCAGCAATGGGAGGCCGTACAGGGACCCATGAGAGACTCTGGACCTGGTAGCAGCATGAGGAGGCGGTATAGGGGCCCATGGCAGATTAGGGGCCTGGCAGCAGCTATAGGAGGCCCGCAATCTGCCAGCACCCTATGACAAAAAATTGAACACACCAGCAGTGTGTGAGGAGACCTGAAAGTGGCACATGGCATGAGACACTCTGGACCTGGCAGCAGCATGAGGAGGCGGTATATAGGGGCCCATGGCAGATTAGGGGCCTGGCAGCAGCTATGGGAGGCCCGTAATCTGCCAGCACCCTATGTCAAAAAATTGAAAACACAAGCAGTGTGTGAGGAGACCTGAAAGTGGCACATGTTTGGGGCATGATTCATGGCGGATTTAGTCAGTTGTGTCAGGAACTAGTGGTTTGAAATCCAGACTAATCCACGCCTGATTCATTTTCACAAACGTGAGTCTCTCCACACTTTGGGTGGACAGTCGTGTCCTCCGCGGAGTTGCAATACCTCCTGCCGCACTAAACACGTGCTCCGATGCCACGCTACTGGCCGGGCATGACAGCCTTTCAAGGGCAAATTCAGCTAGTTGGGGTCAAAGGTCAAGTTTTGTTGCCCAGTAGTCAAGGGGATTGTCTACCTCGGTTGGCAGGGTGCTGTCCAAGTAGGCCCAAGCCTGTTGTTTGAGGTCCTGCTCCAGGTCCACCTGATGCTGCTGCTGCTGCGGCTGGTTAGTAGTTTCCTCACTGCGCTGGTGAAGAAAGCTACTCATCATCGACTGCAGACTGAGGCAGCCGCTGCTGGTGGAGCTGCCACTGCTCCTACCACCCCACCCCTCCCCTGCTGCCATGGCAGCGGAACGCGAGCGCACAGGGCCCACAGTGTCTGAGGATGGACGTTGGCGCAGAAAGGCAGAGACCAGCTGACTACATAGGTGGTTTTTATAGTACGTTATTTTGGCCTCCCTCTCAGCAGGTGTGAAAAAGGCCACCATTTTTGAACGGTAGCGAGGGTCCAACAAGGTGGACAGCCAAAAGTCATCTCTCTGTCTGATGGTTATTATTCGGCTGTCGCTACGCAAGCAACCGAGCATGCTATGGGCCATTTGTGCCAAGGAATGCGAGGGACTCCCTGCCTCCATCTCCACAGCATACTGCCACGGTGCGTCTGGGTCCTCTGTCTCCTCCTCCTCCTCCTCTACCAGATGCTCCTGCTCCTCCACTCCTGTCCGCTGAGTGGAAAAACCACCCATTTCACTCAATAATTCCTGAGCACCAATGTCCTCCTCTACCTCCTCCTCTTCTTCCTGTCCTGCCCCCACAGGGGTCATGTGGCGTTGAGATCTGTGCGCCACGTCTACCGCACCCTGACCAGCCATTGTTAACAGCATTTGTTCCAGGACGTGCAACAGAGGAATGACGTCGTTCATCCCATAGTCCTGCCGACTCACGAATAGCGTGGCCTCCTCAAAGGGCCTGAGCAAGCGGCAGGTGTCACGCATGAGCTGCCAATGGCTGACATCTAAGTTACACAGGGGAGTACCTTTATCCGCTTGTAACATCAGGAAATCGGTGATGGCCTTTCGCTGTTCGTAAAGGCGGTCTAACATATGTAGGGTTGAATTCCACCTTGTTGCAACGTCACAGCATGAGGAGGCAGTATATAGGGGCCCATGGCAGATTACGTGCCTGGCAGCAGCAATGGGAGGCCCGTAATCTGCCAGCACCCTATGTCAAAAAATTGAACACACCAGCAGTGTGAGGAGACCTGAAAGTGGCACATGGCAGAGTGTGGCGATGGAGACAGCAGCAATGGGAGGCCGTACAGGGACCCATGAGAGACTCTGGACCTGGCAGCAGCATGAGGAGGCGGTATATAGGGGCCTATGGCAGATTAGGGGCCTGGCAGCAGCTATAGGAGGCCCGTAATCTGCCAGCACCCTATGTCAAAAAATTCTACACACCAGCAGTGTGTGAGGAGACCTGAAAGTGGCACATGGCAGAGTGTGGCGATGGAGACAGCAGCAATGGGAGGCCGTACAGGGACCCATGAGAGACTCTGGACCTGGCAGCAGCATGAGGAGGCGGTATATAGGGGCCTATGGCAGATTAGGGGCCTGGCAGCAGCTATGGGAGGCCCGTAATCTGCCAGCACCCTATGTCAAAAAATTCTACACACCAGCAGTGTGTGAGGAGACCTGAAAGTGGCACATGGCAGAGTGTGGCGATGGAGACAGCAGCAATAGGAGGCCGTACAGGGACCCATGAGAGACTCTGGACCTGGCAGCAGCATGAGGAGGCGGTATATAGGGGCCTATGGCAGATTAGGGGCCTGGCAGCAGCAATGGGAGGCCCGTAATCTGCCAGCACCCTATGTCAAAAAATTCTACACACCAGCAGTGTGAGGAGACCTGAAAGTGGCACATGGCAGAGTGTGGCGATGGAGACAGCAGCAATGGGAGGCCGTACAGGGACCCATGAGAGACTCTGGACCTGGCAGCAGCATGAGGAGGCGGTATATAGGGGCCTATGGCAGATTAGGGGCCTGGCAGCAGCTATGGGAGGCCCGTAATCTGCCAGCACCCTATGTCAAAAAATTCTACACACCAGCAGTGTGAGGAGACCTGAAAGTGGCACATGGCAGAGTGTGGCGATGGAGACAGCAGCAATGGGAGGCCGTACAGGGACCCATGAGAGACTCTGGAGCTGGCAGCAGCATGAGGAGGCGGTATATAGGGGCCTATGGCAGATTAGGGGCCTGGCAGCAGCTATAGGAGGCCCGTAATCTGCCAGCACCCTATGTCAAAAAATTCTACACACCAGCAGTGTGTGAGGAGACCTGAAAGTGGCACATGGCAGAGTGTGGCAATGGAGACAGCAGCAATGGGAGGCCGTACAGGGACCCATGAGAGACTCTGGACCTGGCAGCAGCATGAGGAGGCGGTATATAGGGGCCTATGGCAGATTAGGGGCCTGGCAGCAGCTATGGGAGGCCCGTAATCTGCCAGCACCCTATGTCAAAAAATTCTACACACCAGCAGTGTGAGGAGACCTGAAAGTGGCACATGGCAGAGTGTGGCGATGGAGACAGCAGCAATGGGAGGCCGTACAGGGACCCATGAGAGACTCTGGAGCTGGCAGCAGCATGAGGAGGCGGTATATAGGGGCCTATGGCAGATTAGGGGCCTGGCAGCAGCTATAGGAGGCCCGTAATCTGCCAGCACCCTATGTCAAAAAATTCTACACACCAGCAGTGTGTGAGGAGACCTGAAAGTGGCACATGGCAGAGTGTGGCAATGGAGACAGCAGCAATGGGAGGCCGTACAGGGACCCATGAGAGACTCTGGACCTGGCAGCAGCATGAGGAGGCGGTATATAGGGGCCTATGGCAGATTAGGGGCCTGGCAGCAGCAATGGGAGGCCCGTAATCTGCCAGCACCCTATGTCAAAAAATTCTACACACCAGCAGTGTGTGAGGAGACCTGAAAGTGGCACATGGCAGAGTGTGGCGATGGAGACAGCAGCAATGGGAGGCCGTAAAGGGACCCATGAGAGACTCTGGACCTGGCAGCAGCATGAGGAGGCGGTATATAGGGGCCTATGGCAGATTAGGGGCCTGGCAGCAGCTATGGGAGGCCCGTAATCTGCCAGCACCCTATGTCAAAAAATTCTACACACCAGCAGTGTGTGAGGAGACCTGAAAGTGGCACATGGCAGAGTGTGGCGATGGAGACAGCAGCAATAGGAGGCCGTACAGGGACCCATGAGAGACTCTGGACCTGGCAGCAGCATGAGGAGGCGGTATATAGGGGCCTATGGCAGATTAGGGGCCTGGCAGCAGCAATGGGAGGCCCGTAATCTGCCAGCACCCTATGTCAAAAAATTCTACACACCAGCAGTGTGAGGAGACCTGAAAGTGGCACATGGCAGAGTGTGGCGATGGAGACAGCAGCAATGGGAGGCCGTACAGGGACCCATGAGAGACTCTGGACCTGGCAGCAGCATGAGGAGGCGGTATATAGGGGCCTATGGCAGATTAGGGGCCTGGCAGCAGCTATAGGAGGCCCGTAATCTGCCAGCACCCTATGTCAAAAAATTCTACACACCAGCAGTGTGTGAGGAGACCTGAAAGTGGCACATGGCAGAGTGTGGCGATGGAGACAGCAGCAATGGGAGGCCGTACAGGGACCCATGAGAGACTCTGGACCTGGCAGCAGCATGAGGAGGCGGTATATAGGGGCCTATGGCAGATTAGGGGCCTGGCAGCAGCTATGGGAGGCCCGTAATCTGCCAGCACCCTATGTCAAAAAATTCTACACACCAGCAGTGTGTGAGGAGACCTGAAAGTGGCACATGGCAGAGTGTGGCGATGGAGACAGCAGCAATAGGAGGCCGTACAGGGACCCATGAGAGACTCTGGACCTGGCAGCAGCATGAGGAGGCGGTATATAGGGGCCTATGGCAGATTAGGGGCCTGGCAGCAGCAATGGGAGGCCCGTAATCTGCCAGCACCCTATGTCAAAAAATTCTACACACCAGCAGTGTGAGGAGACCTGAAAGTGGCACATGGCAGAGTGTGGCGATGGAGACAGCAGCAATGGGAGGCCGTACAGGGACCCATGAGAGACTCTGGACCTGGCAGCAGCATGAGGAGGCGGTATATAGGGGCCTATGGCAGATTAGGGGCCTGGAAGCAGCTATGGGAGGCCCGTAATCTGCCAGCACCCTATGTCAAAAAATTCTACACACCAGCAGTGTGAGGAGACCTGAAAGTGGCACATGGCAGAGTGTGGCGATGGAGACAGCAGCAATGGGAGGCCGTACAGGGACCCATGAGAGACTCTGGACCTGGCAGCAGCATGAGGAGGCGGTATATAGGGGCCTATGGCAGATTAGGGGCCTGGCAGCAGCAATGGGAGGCCCGTAATCTGCCAGCACCCTATGTCAAAAAATTCTACACACCAGCAGTGTGTGAGGAGACCTGAAAGTGGCACATGGCAGAGTGTGGCGATGGAGACAGCAGCAATGGGAGGCCGTGCAGGGACCCATGAGAGACTCTGGACCTGGCAGCAGCATGAGGAGGCGGTATATAGGGGCCTATGGCAGATTAGGGGCCTGGCAGAAGCAATGGGAGGCCCGTAATCTGCCAGCACCCTATGTCAAAAAATTCTACACACCAGCAGTGTGAGGAGACCTGAAAGTGGCACATGGCAGAGTGTGGCAATGGAGACAGCAGCAATGGGAGGCCGTACAGGGACCCATGAGAGACTCTGGACCTGGCAGCAGCATGAGGAGGCGGTATATGGGGGCCTATGGCAGATTAGGGGCCTGGCAGCAGCAATGGGAGGCCCGTAATCTGCCAGCACCCTATGTCAAAAAATTCTACACACCAGCAGTGTGAGGAGACCTGAAAGTGGCACATGGCAGAGTGTGGCGATGGAGACAGCAGCAATGGGAGGCCGTACAGGGACCCATGAGAGACTCTGGACCTGGCAGCAGCACGAGGAGGCGGTATATAGGGGCCTATGGCAGATTAGGGGCCTGGCAGCAGCTATAGGAGGCCCGTAATCTGCCAGCACCCTATGTCAAAAAATTCTACACACCAGCAGTGTGTGAGGAGACCTGAAAGTGGCACATGGCAGAGTGTGGCGATGGAGACAGCAGCAATGGGAGGCCGTACAGGGACCCATGAGAGACTCTGGACCTGGCAGCAGCATGAGGAGGCGGTATATAGGGGCCTATGGCAGATTAGGGGCCTGGCAGCAGCTATAGGAGGCCCGTAATCTGCCAGCACCCTATGTCAAAAAATTCTACACAACAGCAGTGTTTGAGGAGACCTGAAAGTGGCACATGGCAGAGTGTGGCGATGGAGACAGCAGCAATGGGAGGCCGTACAGGGACCCATGAGAGACTCTGGACCTGGCAGCAGCATGAGGAGGCGGTATATAGGGGCCTATGGCAGATTAGGGGCCTGGCAGCAGCAATGGGAGGCCCGTAATCTGCCAGCACCCTATGTCAAAAAATTCTACACACCAGCAGTGTGTGAGGAGACCTGAAAGTGGCACATGGCAGAGTGTGGCAATCTAGACAGCAGCAATGGGAGGCCGTACAGGGACCCATGAGAGACTCTGGACCTGGCAGCAGCATGAGGAGGCGGTATATGGGGGCCTATGGCAGATTAGGGGCCTGGCAGCAGCAATGGGAGGCCCGTAATCTGCCAGCACCCTATGTCAAAAAATTCTACACACCAGCAGTGTGAGGAGACCTGAAAGTGGCACATGGCAGAGTGTGGCGATGGAGACAGCAGCAATGGGAGGCCGTACAGGGACCCATGAGAGACTCTGGACCTGGCAGCAGCACGAGGAGGCGGTATATAGGGGCCTATGGCAGATTAGGGGCCTGGCAGCAGCTATAGGAGGCCCGTAATCTGCCAGCACCCTATGTCAAAAAATTCTACACACCAGCAGTGTGTGAGGAGACCTGAAAGTGGCACATGGCAGAGTGTGGCGATGGAGACAGCAGCAATGGGAGGCCGTACAGGGACCCATGAGAGACTCTGGACCTGGCAGCAGCATGAGGAGGCGGTATATAGGGGCCTATGGCAGATTAGGGGCCTGGCAGCAGCTATAGGAGGCCCGTAATCTGCCAGCACCCTATGTCAAAAAATTCTACACAACAGCAGTGTGTGAGGAGACCTGAAAGTGGCACATGGCAGAGTGTGGCGATGGAGACAGCAGCAATGGGAGGCCGTACAGGGACCCATGAGAGACTCTGGACCTGGCAGCAGCATGAGGAGGCGGTATATAGGGGCCTATGGCAGATTAGGGGCCTGGCAGCAGCTATGGGAGGCCCGTAATCTGCCAGCACCCTATGTCAAAAAATTCTACACACCAGCAGTGTGAGGAGACCTGAAAGTGGCACATGGCAGAGTGTGGCGATGGAGACAGCAGCAATGGGAGGCCGTACAGGGACCCATGAGAGACTCTGGACCTGGCAGCAGCATGAGGAGGCGGTATATAGGGGCCTATGGCAGATTAGGGGCCTGGCAGCAGCAATTGGAGGCCTGTAATCTGCCAGCACCCTATGTCAAAAAATTCTACACACCAGCAGTGTGTGAGGAGACCTGAAAGTGGCACATGGCAGAGTGTGGCGATGGAGACAGCAGCAATGGGAGGCCGTACAGGGACCCATGAGAGACTCTGGACCTGGCAGCAGCATGAGGAGGCGGTATATAGGGGCCTATGGCAGATTAGGGGCCTGGCAGCAGCTATGGGAGGCCCGTAATCTGCCAGCACCCTATGTCAAAAAATTCTACACACCAGCAGTGTGTGAGGAGACCTGAAAGTGGCACATGGCAGAGTGTGGCGATGGAGACAGCAGCAATAGGAGGCCGTACAGGGACCCATGAGAGACTCTGGACCTGGCAGCAGCATGAGGAGGCGGTATATAGGGGCCTATGGCAGATTAGGGGCCTGGCAGCAGCAATGGGAGGCCCGTAATCTGCCAGCACCCTATGTCAAAAAATTCTACACACCAGCAGTGTGAGGAGACCTGAAAGTGGCACATGGCAGAGTGTGGCGATGGAGACAGCAGCAATGGGAGGCCGTACAGGGACCCATGAGAGACTCTGGACCTGGCAGCAGCATGAGGAGGCGGTATATAGGGGCCTATGGCAGATTAGGGGCCTGGCAGCAGCTATAGGAGGCCCGTAATCTGCCAGCACCCTATGTCAAAAAATTCTACACACCAGCAGTGTGTGAGGAGACCTGAAAGTGGCACATGGCAGAGTGTGGCGATGGAGACAGCAGCAATGGGAGGCCGTACAGGGACCCATGAGAGACTCTGGACCTGGCAGCAGCATGAGGAGGCGGTATATAGGGGCCTATGGCAGATTAGGGGCCTGGCAGCAGCAATGGGAGGCCCGTAATCTGCCAGCACTCTATGTCAAAAAATTCTACACACCAGCAGTGTGTGAGGAGACCTGAAAGTGGCACATGGCAGAGTGTGGCGATGGAGACAGCAGCAATAGGAGGCCGTACAGGGACCCATGAGAGACTCTGGACCTGGCAGCAGCATGAGGAGGCGGTATATAGGGGCCTATGGCAGATTAGGGGCCTGGCAGCAGCAATGGGAGGCCCGTAATCTGCCAGCACCCTATGTCAAAAAATTCTACACACCAGCAGTGTGAGGAGACCTGAAAGTGGCACATGGCAGAGTGTGGCGATGGAGACAGCAGCAATGGGAGGCCGTACAGGGACCCATGAGAGACTCTGGACCTGGCAGCAGCATGAGGAGGCGGTATATAGGGGCCTATGGCAGATTAGGGGCCTGGCAGCAGCTATAGGAGGCCCGTAATCTGCCAGCACCCTATGTCAAAAAATTCTACACAACAGCAGTGTGTGAGGAGACCTGAAAGTGGCACATGGCAGAGTGTGGCGATGGAGACAGCAGCAATGGGAGGCCGTACAGGGACCCATGAGAGACTCTGGACCTGGCAGCAGCATGAGGAGGCGGTATATAGGGGCCTATGGCAGATTAGGGGCCTGGCAGCAGCTATAGGAGGCCCGTAATCTGCCAGCACCCTATGTCAAAAAATTCTACACAACAGCAGTGTTTGAGGAGACCTGAAAGTGGCACATGGCAGAGTGTGGCGATGGAGACAGCAGCAATGGGAGGCCGTACAGGGACCCATGAGAGACTCTGGACCTGGCAGCAGCATGAGGAGGCGGTATATAGGGGCCTATGGCAGATTAGGGGCCTGGCAGCAGCAATGGGAGGCCCGTAATCTGCCAGCACCCTATGTCAAAAAATTCTACACACCAGCAGTGTGTGAGGAGACCTGAAAGTGGCACATGGCAGAGTGTGGCAATCTAGACAGCAGCAATGGGAGGCCGTACAGGGACCCATGAGAGACTCTGGACCTGGCAGCAGCATGAGGAGGCGGTATATGGGGGCCTATGGCAGATTAGGGGCCTGGCAGCAGCAATGGGAGGCCCGTAATCTGCCAGCACCCTATGTCAAAAAATTCTACACACCAGCAGTGTGAGGAGACCTGAAAGTGGCACATGGCAGAGTGTGGCGATGGAGACAGCAGCAATGGGAGGCCGTACAGGGACCCATGAGAGACTCTGGACCTGGCAGCAGCACGAGGAGGCGGTATATAGGGGCCTATGGCAGATTAGGGGCCTGGCAGCAGCTATAGGAGGCCCGTAATCTGCCAGCACCCTATGTCAAAAAATTCTACACACCAGCAGTGTGTGAGGAGACCTGAAAGTGGCACATGGCAGAGTGTGGCGATGGAGACAGCAGCAATGGGAGGCCGTACAGGGACCCATGAGAGACTCTGGACCTGGCAGCAGCATGAGGAGGCGGTATATAGGGGCCTATGGCAGATTAGGGGCCTGGCAGCAGCTATAGGAGGCCCGTAATCTGCCAGCACCCTATGTCAAAAAATTCTACACAACAGCAGTGTGTGAGGAGACCTGAAAGTGGCACATGGCAGAGTGTGGCGATGGAGACAGCAGCAATGGGAGGCCGTACAGGGACCCATGAGAGACTCTGGACCTGGCAGCAGCATGAGGAGGCGGTATATAGGGGCCTATGGCAGATTAGGGGCCTGGCAGCAGCTATGGGAGGCCCGTAATCTGCCAGCACCCTATGTCAAAAAATTCTACACACCAGCAGTGTGAGGAGACCTGAAAGTGGCACATGGCAGAGTGTGGCGATGGAGACAGCAGCAATGGGAGGCCGTACAGGGACCCATGAGAGACTCTGGACCTGGCAGCAGCATGAGGAGGCGGTATATAGGGGCCTATGGCAGATTAGGGGCCTGGCAGCAGCAATTGGAGGCCTGTAATCTGCCAGCACCCTATGTCAAAAAATTCTACACACCAGCAGTGTGTGAGGAGACCTGAAAGTGGCACATGGCAGAGTGTGGCGATGGAGACAGCAGCAATGGGAGGCCGTACAGGGACCCATGAGAGACTCTGGACCTGGCAGCAGCATGAGGAGGCGGTATATAGGGGCCTATGGCAGATTAGGGGCCTGGCAGCAGCTATGGGAGGCCCGTAATCTGCCAGCACCCTATGTCAAAAAATTCTACACACCAGCAGTGTGTGAGGAGACCTGAAAGTGGCACATGGCAGAGTGTGGCGATGGAGACAGCAGCAATAGGAGGCCGTACAGGGACCCATGAGAGACTCTGGACCTGGCAGCAGCATGAGGAGGCGGTATATAGGGGCCTATGGCAGATTAGGGGCCTGGCAGCAGCAATGGGAGGCCCGTAATCTGCCAGCACCCTATGTCAAAAAATTCTACACACCAGCAGTGTGAGGAGACCTGAAAGTGGCACATGGCAGAGTGTGGCGATGGAGACAGCAGCAATGGGAGGCCGTACAGGGACCCATGAGAGACTCTGGACCTGGCAGCAGCATGAGGAGGCGGTATATAGGGGCCTATGGCAGATTAGGGGCCTGGCAGCAGCTATAGGAGGCCCGTAATCTGCCAGCACCCTATGTCAAAAAATTCTACACACCAGCAGTGTGTGAGGAGACCTGAAAGTGGCACATGGCAGAGTGTGGCGATGGAGACAGCAGCAATGGGAGGCCGTACAGGGACCCATGAGAGACTCTGGACCTGGCAGCAGCATGAGGAGGCGGTATATAGGGGCCTATGGCAGATTAGGGGCCTGGCAGCAGCAATGGGAGGCCCGTAATCTGCCAGCACTCTATGTCAAAAAATTCTACACACCAGCAGTGTGTGAGGAGACCTGAAAGTGGCACATGGCAGAGTGTGGCGATGGAGACAGCAGCAATAGGAGGCCGTACAGGGACCCATGAGAGACTCTGGACCTGGCAGCAGCATGAGGAGGCGGTATATAGGGGCCTATGGCAGATTAGGGGCCTGGCAGCAGCAATGGGAGGCCCGTAATCTGCCAGCACCCTATGTCAAAAAATTCTACACACCAGCAGTGTGAGGAGACCTGAAAGTGGCACATGGCAGAGTGTGGCGATGGAGACAGCAGCAATGGGAGGCCGTACAGGGACCCATGAGAGACTCTGGACCTGGCAGCAGCATGAGGAGGCGGTATATAGGGGCCTATGGCAGATTAGGGGCCTGGCAGCAGCTATAGGAGGCCCGTAATCTGCCAGCACCCTATGTCAAAAAATTCTACACAACAGCAGTGTGTGAGGAGACCTGAAAGTGGCACATGGCAGAGTGTGGCGATGGAGACAGCAGCAATGGGAGGCCGTACAGGGACCCATGAGAGACTCTGGACCTGGCAGCAGCATGAGGAGGCGGTATATAGGGGCCTATGGCAGATTAGGGGCCTGGCAGCAGCAATGGGAGGCCCGTAATCTGCCAGCACCCTATGTCAAAAAATTCTACACACCAGCAGTGTGAGGAGACCTGAAAGTGGCACATGTTTGGGGCATGATTCATGGCGGATTTAGTCAGTTGTGTCAGGAACTGGTGGTTTGAAATCCAGACTAATCCACGCCTGATTCATTTTCACAAACGTGAGTCTCTCCACACTTTGGGTGGACAGTCGTGTCCTCCGCGGAGTTACAATACCTCCTGCCGCACTAAACACGTGCTCCGATGCCACGCTACTGGCGGGGCATGACAGCCTTTCAAGGGCAAATTCAGCTAGTTGGGGCCAAAGGTCAAGTTTCGTTGACCAGTAGTCAAGGGGATTGTCTACCTCGGTTGGCAGGGTGCTGTCCAAGTAGGCCCAAGCCTGTTGTTTGAGGTCCTGCTCCAGGTCCACCTGATGCTGCTGCTGCTGCTGCTGCGGCTGGTTAGTAGTTTCCTCACTGCGCTGGTGAAGAAAGCTACTCATCATCGACTGCAGACTGAGGCAGCCGCTGCTGGTGGAGCTGCCACTGCTCCTACCACCCCACCCCTCCCCTCCCCTGCTGCCATGGCAGCGGAACGCGAGCGCACAGGGCCCACAGTGTCTGAGGATGGACGTTGGCGCACAAAGGCAGAGACCAACTGACTACATAGGTGGTTTTTATAGTACGTTATTTTGGCCTCCCTCTCAGCAGGTGTGAAAAAGGCCACCATTTTGGAACGGTAGCGAGGGTCCAACAAGGTGGACAGCCAAAAGTCATCCCTCTGTCTGATGGTTATTATTCGGCTGTCGCTACGCAAGCAACCGAGCATGCTATGGGCCATTTGTGCCAAGGAATGCGAGGGACTCCCTGCCTCCATCTCCACAGCATACTGCCATGGTGCGTCTGGGTCCTCTGTCTCCTCCTCCTCTACCAGATGCTCCTGCTCCTCCACTCCTGTCCGCTGAGTGGAAAAACCACCCATTTCACTCAATAATTCCTGAGCACAAATGTCCTCCTCTACCTCCTCCTCTTCTTCCTGTCCTGCCCCCACAGGGGTCATGTGGCGTTGAGATCTGTGCGCCACGTCTACCGCACCCTGACCAGCCATTTTTAACAGCATTTGTTCAAGGACGTGCAACAGAGGAATGACGTCGTTCATCCCATAGTCCTGCCGACTCACGAATAGCGTGGCCTCCTCAAAGGGCCTGAGCAAGCGGCAGGTGTCACGCATGAGCTGCCAATGGCTGACATCGAAGTTACACAGGGGAGTACCTTTATCCGCTTGTAACATCAGGAAATCGGTGATGGCCTTTCGCTGCTCGTAAAGGCGGTCTAACATATGTAGGGTTGAATTCCACCTTGTTGCAACGTCGCAGATCAGGCGATGATGTGGAATTCCGTTCTGCCGCTGCAGCTCAAGGAGGGTGTGCTTTGCGGTGTAGGAATGGCTGAAATGCATGCAAAGTTTACGTGACATTTTAAGGATGTCTTGCAGTGGGATGGTGGATTTTAGGAACCGCTTGACAACCAGATTGAACACGTGAGCCATGCATGGCGCATGGCACAACCTTCCTTGACGCAGAGCAGACACCATGTTCTTTCCGTTGTCGGTCAACATGGTTCCGATTTTCAGTTTGCGCGGAGACAGCCATCTGTCGATTTCTCTGTTCATTACACTCAGAAGTTCCTCCCCTGTGTGACTACGTTCGCCAAGGCATACCAGGTGCAGAACAGCGTGACACCGTTGCGCCCTGCACATGTGATATGCCGGTCGAGTAATGGGACTTGGCACGGGGGTGGCGGCTGAGGACACGGCGGAAGAAGAGGTGGTAGAGGCGGACATCTTTTGTGGACCAAGGACGTGCAAACGTGGAGGCAAAAGCGGCGTGACCTGTCCAAGTTGCTGGTGCGGCTGTGACGGCACCACGTTCACCCAGTGGGCCGTAAATGACATGTACTGTCCCTGACCGTAGTTACAGCTCCACACGTCGGCGCTGCCGTGCACTTTGGCAGAGACCGACATGCTCAAAGACTGGCCCACCATGTCTTCTACATGTGAATGCAGGGCTGGCACTGCCTTTTTGGCGAAGAAATGACGGCTTGGCACTCTCCACCGCGGCGCGGCACAAGCCATCATTTCTCTGAAAGGTGCTGAGTCCACCACTTGGAAAGGGAGGGACTGCAGCACCAGCAACTTGGACAGGAGGACGTTCAGCTTTTGCACCGTCGGGTGCGTGCTCGCAAACTGTTGTCTCTTGGAAACGGATTCCAAAAAAGACTGCTGACGGAATCCGTGAAGAGGAGTAGCAGGAGAAGGAGCATCTGAACGAGCGGAAGATGCCAACGAGCGACAACTCCCCTCAGCAGAGGTGTTGGAGCCTTGACTGGCTGATGGAGGGCGATTGACGTCGGGTGACGGAGCAAGTAACGGAGCGGGTGATGGAGCGGGGGCTGGGGCGGGCAGAACCGCCGTATCTTTATCACGGTTTTCCCAGGCCACCAAATGGCGACGCTGCATATGCTGCCGCAATGCTGTAGTCCCAACATGGGCCCCCTGGCCACGCTTGACTTTCTGGCCACATAGTCGACATACGGCTACGTTTACTTCCTCGGGCGGCTTGACGAAAAATTGCCACACCGCCGAGTAGGAAACTTTGCCCCCGATACTCCTCACTGGCTGACTGCTGCTTCCTCCGTGCACACCGGCACCACTACTGGCCGTGGTGGTAGGCTGCAGTGGAGCTGGTGCTCTACTCCGTGGCCGTTTGGCTCCACTGACACTGCTTCCACTGACACTGCTGCGACCCTGCTGCTGTCTCCTGGGCAACCCACCGACTGTTTCGCTCACTGCCAAGCTGCCACCCTCTTCTCCTGATGATGCGGAAGAAATTGCCTGATGACGACGAGGCTGCCAAGTGCGATCAACCTCCTCATCATCAAGTAGGGTCTCCGCCTCACTACTAGCCCCCTCGGCTGCGTCTGGGTCAGGAGACAGACCTGTCTCTAGACCGGCTACAGAGCCACTCTCCTCGCCAGTACTTCTTCGCCTGGCTGCTGAAAAGGCGGATGTCTCCCCCCGTTCCTGACCGCCCTCTGTTAGCTCTTCCTCACTGTACAGTGGGGCTGAGCCCACAGCATGCGATACTTCGCTTGGTGAGGGAACACCAAAGGACAGGGGCAGGTAGAGGACACGTGATTTCAGTGGGCTTGGTCCCGGGCCATGCCAACTAACGGTTGTGTCTGACGTACCCACCGACCGTTGGTTGTAGGTGTCAGAGGTGACCTGGGAAGAGGAAGACGACCGAGCCAACCAATCGATGACGGCAGGGTTGTCGGTGGAGACACGACCGCTGGATGACACCGGGAGCACTGGCCTCTGGCTGCGAATAGTGCTGCCTCGACCCCTTCCTCTGCTGCCACGTCTGCTCGCTCCTAAAACATTGCCTCCTCTGCCACTCCTCTGCATGTTGTCTGACATACTCTTTAATTAAACGATTATGTGTCCCTGAGTAACAATTCTGTGGCCCTAAGTAACAGTTCTGTGGCCCTCAGTAACAATTCTGTGTCTGTGCGAGTAACAATTCTGTGGCCCTAAGTAACAGTTCTGTGGCCCTAAGTAACAATTCTGTGTCCCTGATTAACGTTTCTGTGGCCCCAAGTAACAGTTCTGTGGCCCTCAGTAACAATTCTGTGTCTGTGCGAGTAACAATTCTGTGTCTGTGCGAGTAACAATTCTGTGGCCCTAACAGTTCTGTGGCCCTCAGTAACAATTCTGTGTCCCTGATTAACGTTTCTGTGGCCCCAAGTAACAGTTCTGTGGCCCTCAGTAACAATTCTGTGTCTGTGCGAGTAACAATTCTGTGTCTGTGCGAGTAACAATTCTGTGGCCCTAAGTAACAGTTCTGTGGCCCTCAGTAACAATTCTGTGTCCCTGATTAACGTTTCTGTGGCCCCAAGTAACAGTTCTGTGGCCCTCAGTAACAATTCTGTGTCTGTGCGAGTAACAATTCTGTGTCTGTGCGAGTAACAATTCTGTGGCCCTAAGTAACAGTTCTGTGGCCCTCAGTAACAGTTCTGTGTCCCTGAGTAACAATTCTGTGTCTGTGCGAGTAAGAATTCTGTGTCTGTGCGAGTAACAATTCTGTGGCCCTAAGTAACAGTTCTGTGGCCCTCAGTAACAGTTCTGTGTCCCTGAGTAACAATTCTGTGTCTGTGCGAGTAACAATTCTGTGGCCCTAAGTAACAGTTCTGTGGCCCTCAGTAACAATTCTGTGTCCCTGATTAACGTTTCTGTGGCCCCAAGTAACAGTTCTGTGGCCCTCAGTAACAATTCTGTGTCTGTGCGAGTAACAATTCTGTGTCTGTGCGAGTAACAATTCTGTGTCTGTGCGAGTAACAATTCTGTGGCCCTAAGTAACGGTTCTGTGGCCCTCAGTAACAGTTCTGTGTCCCTGTGTAACAATTCTGTGTCTGTGCGAGTAACAATTCTGTGGCCCTAAGTAACAGTTCTGTGGCCCTCAGTAACAATTCTGTGTCTGTGCGAGTAACAATTCTGTGTCTGTGCGAGTAACAATTCTGTGGCCCTAAGTAACAGTTCTGTGGCCCTCAGTAACAATTCTGTGTCTGTCCCTGAGTAACAATTCTGTGGCCCTAACTAAAGTTTCTGTGGCCCTAAGTAACAATTCTCTGGCACTCAGTAACAATTCTGTGTCTGTCCCTGAGTAACAATTCTGTGGCCCTAATAACGTTTCTGTGGCCCTAAGTAACAATTATCTGGCACTCAGTAACAATTCTGTCTGTCCCTGAGTAACAATTCTGTGGCCCTAATAACGTTTCTGTGGCCCTAAGTAACAATTCTCTGGCACTCAGTAACAATTCTGTCTGTCCCTGAGTAACAATTCTGTGGCCCTAATAACGTTTCTGTGGCCCTAAGTAACAATTCTCTGGCACTCAGTAACAATTCTGTCTGTCCCTGAGTAACAATTCTGTGGCCCTAATAACGTTTCTGTGGCCCTAAGTAACAATTCTCTGGCACTCAGTAACAATTCTGTCTGTCCCTGAGTATGAATTCTGTGTCCCTAACTAGCGTTTCTTTGTCCCTAAGTAACGATTCTGTGGCCCTAATTAACAAATCTGTGTCCCTGAGTAATAGTTCTCTGTCCCTAAGTATCGTTTCTCTGTCCCCAAGTATCGTTTCTGTGGCCCTAACTCTGTCCCTAATACAGAGCGGTCTGCCTCTGTTCAATGACTGCAGGCAAATGAAGAATTCCAAAATGGCCGCTATTTATAGCTCGACCATTACACAGTGCTGGCTGGCTGGCTGCTGATTGGCTGATGCGATCACATGTCGTTGAGGAATGCATTATGGGTCAGCGCGCCTTGTCTGCGTGCCTTCCCAGACATCCCCGCTCCGTCGCCGCACATGTCAGCCGCCATTTTCGGAAAAATTTGGATTCGCGCGTCCGAATTAGGCTATTTTTCGGATTCAAATTTTTCCGATATTTGACTCGAATTCCACTTCGGCTACTTCGATTCGCTCATCTCTATTTATAAACAATGTTACTTTGTATCTCTCTATCTCCCATCTGATCGATGTTTATAAACAATGTTACTTTGTATCTCTCCATCTCCCGTCTGATGTTTATAAACAATGTTACTTTGTATCTCTATCTCCCGTCTGATCGATGTTTATAAACAATGTTACTTTGTATCTCTCCATCTCCCATCTGATGTTAATAAATAATGTTAGATCCACATTAGCCTTATTCTTATACTTTGTTTCTTCATCTGAAGACAGCCCATTGCTTTCTATGGATTGGTATTTTACTTAATCGGCACCTCCCTCTTGATCATCTTTTTTTGCATTCTGAGAGCTTGAAGAACTTTTACACCTATAAATGCACATATACTCATGCAAACGCACACACTATATGGACCATAATCAGGTTTTTTGTGCAACAACTTTCTCGCAGGAAGATCTGGTGTTCATACATCAGTACTGCGTGCAAGGGCCCATAGGGTTTGTTCACACATGCATCCAGGGGGTGGTAAAACCAGCCAGTTGAGCTGTGGTTTTACCACCTCTTCAACCACCCATTAGGACACAAAAATGCAGACTCTCAGGACTGTGCACATGCTGTGGCTACAATGCTGTTTCATGGCTGCAGCAGACATTAAGCAGCACATTGTAGTGCATGCTGAGTGCGACCCATGCAAGTCTTGGAGCCACGCCGTGATTGTCTTGCAGTGTTGCCTCCATTTACTGCCTCTTAAATGTCTCTGAAAAGTCATCTGCTGTAGATTACACTTCTGAGGGGTGGAAACGATTGCTGAACATATGAATGAGCCCTGAGGGGCGTTACAAAAATGTTTCAAATCCACATTCCAGGAGGAGCGCCGTGACATCATTTATTCAGATATGAATGTAATTCTATCCTCGGGACTAGAACATATGAATGTTGTAGCCAAGAGAATGAGTTCACGTGTGAACACCTCAAATGTCATATGTAAGTAAATGGGCAGAACAATGCAAGCAGTTTTTACACTACAAGTTTCTGGCAGTCATGTCCAATAGCCCAACAGCCAGGCAGTCATGCCCAATACAAACATACCCTGTGCCCAATGGTGTGTTTAGATTTTGTGCTGCCCTAGGCACCCGCTGCAGAGAGAGCCTGACATTGACCAACAACACCCTTCCAGTACCACTGCCCCCCATACACCAGCCACCATCCCCCATGGCAAGAGAGATTAAGACACTCACCTTTGAAGCTCTGGACATCCCCAGGAACGAGAGTCTGGCTGTGCATCCAACGTCATGTAACCCGTAGCCTCTCACGGAACCCACCAGGTCCCCATGCCACATGTGTCCCTTCTTCCGAGGGGCACTGCTGCCGCCCCCTGAAAAATGTCGCCCTAGGCAAATGCCTTGCCTGTGCCCATTCCTTACCCGCTTGAGCTCCTGCCGCTCGTCAATCCTGAAAATAATGCCTTCCAGATGTCAGGTGCTTTGGGGCCGCAGATCCCACCGAAGGCCCCTTTCCAGGTTTCCCTTTGCCGGTTGGCATTTTTCATGCAACCATCACAAATAATTGCTGTCCGGCAGCAGGACAGGCGGAAGGTTTTGTGCCATCACCGTAGGATTGTGTCTAATGCCATAGACAGAAATGATTGCTTTTACATTCTATATGGATGTAAAAGCAATCACTGTAAAAAAAAAAATCTTCATCACCCCCCACAAGTAGGACAGTGTCACCATGGTGACACTGTACTGCTAGGGTGACAGTATGTAAAAAAAACCCCATAAATAATAATATAAATAAAATAAAAATGTAAAAAAAATGTTTAAAAATGATCTTTTTTGGTTATAAACTAATTTGGCCAATTTTTTTTTTTTTTTTACTAAAAATATAACGGAATACATTTTGGCCAAGATTTATGATGAAAGATTATTTATTTGCAAAATTTTATAAGAAAAACACTTTTTTTCAAAATTTTTGGACTTTTTCATTTACATAGCAAAAAAAATCAAAATCCCAGCGGTGAATAAATACCACCAAAATAAAGCTTTATCTGTCTCAAAAAAATGTTAAAAAATTCATATGGGTACAGTATTGCATGACCGCGCAATTGTCATTCAAACTGTGATAACGCTGAAAGCTGAAAATTGGCCTGGACTGGAAGGGGGTAAAAGTGTCCGGACTGGAAGGGGGTGAAAGTGTCCGGACTGGAAGGGGGTGAAAGTGTCCGGACTGGAAGAGGGTAAAAGTGTCCGGACTGGAAGGGGGTGAAAGTGTCCGGACTGGAAGGGGGTAAAAGTGTCCGGACTGGAAGGGGGTAAAAGTGTCCGGACTGGAAGGGGGTGAAAGTGTCCGGACTGGAAGGGGGTAAAAGTGTCCGGACTGGAAGGGGGTGAAAGTGTCCGGACTGGAAGGGGGTGAAAGTGTCCGGACTGGAAGGGGGTGAAAGTGTCCGGACTGGAAGGGGGTAAAAGTGTCCGGACTGGAAGGGGGTAAAAGTGTCCGGACTGGAAGGGGGTGAAAGTGTCCGGACTGGAAGGGGGTAAAAGTGTCCGGACTGGAAGGGGGTAAAAGTGTCCGGACTGGAAGGGGGTGAAAGTGTTCGGACTGGAAGGGGGGGAAAGTGTCCGGACTGGAAGGGGGGGAAAGTGTCCGGACTGGAAGGGGGGGAAAGTGTCCGGACTGGAAGGGGGGGAAAGTGTCCGGACTGGAAGGGGGTGAAAGTGTCCGGACTGGAAGTGGTTAAGAAACATTCATCAATGATCCAGATAACCAGAATCCAATTAATAAGGAATGTCATCAAAGGTCCTTGGGACACAAATCAAAGTTTATTCCGACTAAATTGACAGGATTGGCATTAATCCTCAATAGAATGGTTCTGCTTGGGAACCATTCAAAAAATTATAATGTAATCTCATTTCCTTTACATAGCATGAGATCCGCACCCAGCCTATTGTCCTCCAGACCAGATAGAATTCCCAAAACAAGTTGGCAGATCTGGGTGTGGACATTTCTATACAGTAGGTATGCCAACCTTCTCCAGAAATAATCACTTCTCAGTCATAAAACAGTCATGTTGTATCATTTAGATAATCAATATAAAATCCTATATTTTCTTTTGTTCACCAGAACATGTTTCTCTGCAGGACACAATCAATTATTGTATTTATAAAAGTCACATCTGTGTCCTGAAATCCAGACTTCTCCCCTTTTAATCTCCTGCAATGCCTTGAAAACGTTTGTCAAATCTTGGATGTAAGAGGGAGTCCTTCCAACGTAGAGCTGTGGATGTGCAGCAACAAACTGTTACCTTTTATGTCAATCATTACATTTCTGAAGCCATTGGATGCTGTGGAGGCTGCTTTGGAAATTTAAAAGAGAAGTATGTTTTTTTTAAATCCCCCCAACAACAATAAATATCCCCCCCCCCCCCGTAACAACAGACTCCTGCCAGCATCAATACAGTAGCCCCCCCAGCAACCAGCATCAATAGGTCCTGCAGCAGCCAGCAACAATAGACCCCTCACTCTACAGTAAACCCCTACCAGCAACAAGTTATCCCCTAGCAACAAAATCTGCACCCAGCAACAATAGTTCACCCCCAGCAGAAACAGACCCCCAGCAACAAGAGACCCCATGAAAAATACCCCCCCCAACAACAGCAGCAGTACAGTAGATCTCCCAGAAACCAGCATCAATAGGTCCTCCAGCAGCCAGCAACAATAAACCTTTCCTTCCATAGTAGATACGTACCAGCAACAACCAATCCCCTAGCAACATAAGACCCCCCCAGCAACAATAGATTCACCCCAGCAGCAACAGACTCCCCCAGCAACAACAGGTCCCTGCCAACATCTGTACAGTAACTCTCCCAGCAGCCAGCATCAATAGATCCTCCAGCTACCAGCAACAATAGACCTCTCCCTCCAAAGTAGATTCCTACCATCAACAAGAGACCTCACCAGCAGCAATCATCCCCCAGCTACAATAGATCCCTCAGCAGCCAGCATGTTTATAAACAATGTTACTTTGTATCTCTCCATCTCCCGTCTGATCGATATTTATAAACAATGTTACTTTGTATCTCTCCATCTCCCGTCTGATCGATGTTTATAAACAAGGTTACTTTGTATCTCCCTATCTCCCGTCTGATCGATGTTTATAAACAATGTTACTTTGTATCTCTCCATCTCCCGTCTGATCCATGTTTATAAACAATGTTACTTTGTATCTCTCTATCTCCCGTCTGATCCATGTTTATAAACAATGTTACTTTTGTATCTCTCTATCTCCCGTCTGATCGATGTTTATAAACAATGTTACTTTGTATCTCTCGATCTTCTGTCTGATCGATGTTTTATAAACAATGTTACTTTGTATCTCTCTATCTCCCGTCTGATCGATGTTTATAAACAATGTTACTTTGTATCTCTCTATCTCCCGTCTGATCAATGTTTATAAACAATGTTACTTTGTATCTCTCTATCTCCCGTCTGATCAATGTTTATAAACAATGTTACTTTGTATCTCTCTATCCCCCGTCTGATCGATGTTTATAAACAATGTTACTTTGTATCTCTCTATCTCCCGTCTGATCGATATTTATAAACAATGTTACTTTGTATCTCTCTATCTCCCGTCTGATCGATGTTTATAAACAATGTTACTTTGTATCTCTCTATCTCCCGTCTGATCAATGTTTATAAACAATGTTACTTTGTATCTCTCTATCTCCCGTCTGATCAATGTTTATAAACAATGTTACTTTGTATCTCTCTATCTCCCGTCTGATCGATGTTTATAAACAATGTTACTTTGTATCTCTCTATCTCCCATCTGATGTTAATAAATCTTAGATCCACATTAGCCTTATTCTTATACTTTGTTTCTTCATCTGAAGACAGCCCATTGCTTTCTATGGATTGGTATTTTACTTAATCGGCACCTCCCTCTTGATCATCTTTTTTTGCATTCTGAGAGCTTGAAGAACTTTTACACCTATAAATGCACATATACTCATGCAAACGCACACACTATATGGACCACAATCAGGTTTTTTGTGCAACAACTTTCTCGCAGGAAGATCTGGTGTTCATACATCAGTACTGCGTGCAAGGGCCCATAGGGTTTGTTCACACATGCATCCAGGGGGTGGTAAAACCAGCCAGTTGAGCTGTGGTTTTACCACCTCCTCAACCACCCATCTGGACACAAACATGCAGATTCTCAGGACTGTGCACATGCTGTGGCTACAATGCTGTTTCATGGCTGCAGCAGACATTAAGCAGCACATTGTAGTACATGCTGAGTGCGACCCATGCAAGTCTTGGAGCCACGCCGTGATTGTATTGCAGTGTTGCCTCCATTTACTGCCTCTTAAATGTCTCTGAAAAGTCATCTGCTGTAGATTACACTTCTGAGGGGTGGAAACGATTGCTGAACATATGAATGAGCCCTGAGGGGCGTTACAAAAATGTTTCAAATCCACATTCCAGGAGGAGCGCCGTGACATCATTTATTCAGATATGAATGTAATTCTATCCTCGGGACTAGAACATATGAATGTTGTAGCCAAGAGAATGAGTTCACGTGTGAACACCTCAAATGTCATATGCAAGTAAATGGGCAGAACAATGCAAGCAGTTTTTACACTACAAGTTTCTGGCAGTCATGTCCAATAGCCCAACAGCCAGGCAGTCATGCCCAATACAAACATACCCTGTGCCCAATGGTGTGTTTAGATTTTGTGCTGCCCTAGGCACCCGCTGCAGAGAGAGCCTGACATTGACCAACAACACCCTTCCAGTACCACTGCCCCCCATACACCAGCCACCATCCCCCATGGCGAGAGAGATTAAGACACTCACCTTTGAAGCTCTGGACATCCCCAGGAACGAGAGTCTGGCTGTGCATCCAACGTCATGTAACCCGTAGCCTCTCACGGAACCCACCAGGTCCCCATGCCACATGTGTCCCTTCTTCCGTGGGGCAGTGCTGCCCCCCCCCTGAAAAATGTCGCCCTAGGCAAATGCCTTGCCTGTGCCCATTCCTTACCCACTTGAGCTCCTGCCGCTCGTCAATCCTGAAAATAATGCCTTCCAGATGTCAGGTGCTTTGGGGTCGCAGATCCCACCGAAGGCCCCTTTCCAGGTTTCCCTTTGCCGGTTGGCATTTTTCATGCAACCATCACAAATAATTGCTGTCCGGCAGCGGGACAGGCGGAAGGTTTTGTGCCATCACCGTAGGATTGTGTCTAATGCCATACAGGCTGCTGGAAGAGACTGAAAATAAGTTCATTTCAAAAACCAGCCCTACTCCTGGGAGCTGCAGGACTGAGGAGGCCCTTTCTAGGTCTTACTGACACTCCAGCACGTGTTGGAGCAAAAAGGCAAAGAATTGGCAGACCCTCCTGCTTTGTAAACTGGTTCTTATCTACCTGAAAAGGTCCAATTCTGCTGCTTTTCTGCCTTCGGTCAACAAACATGAAGACAAACACGAGTGTACCTTAACCCCTTAGGAGAACCTTTATGGTGACAACGTGTATGGTCTGTGTCATGATTTCAGACGGGTGTGAACTTATTCTGCAAACAATCTTGTCTATGTTATTGTATACATATAATGTCCAATTCAATATGTATGTGGTACATGTGAAAAGACGTATCTATGAATCACATATACAGGTTCTGCTTCTTTACAATCATCTAAGCCAGGGGTCTCCACACCATGGACCATAGGCCACTACAAGATTTCATCCAGCCCCCAGCTACGGTCAGTGCTATATCCTCAATATGGGCAGAGGTTGCCTATGATCTACACTTCTGATGTAAGGGGGGAGGGGGAGCTAAAGGGATCCTGGATGTAAGGGGGAACTCTGATGGAGATCCTGACGTAAAGAAAAACTCTTATAGAGACCCTGATATAAGTGGGAACTCCAGTGGGCAAACTGATGTAAGGGGGGACTTTCATGGGTACCCTGATGTAAGGGGGATTCTGATAGGGATGTTAATGTAAGGGGGACACTGAAAGTGAACCCTGATGTCAGTGGGGACTCTGATTGAGACCCTGATGTAAGGAGAAGAACTCTGATGAAAAGCCTGATATAAGAGGGCACTCCAACGGGGAACCTGATGTAAGGGGGGACTCTGATGGGGATACTGATGTAAGGGGGACTCTGACTGTAATCCTGATGTAAGGGGGGAACTCTCATGAGGCTCCTGATGAAAAGGGTGCTCTGGTAGGCACCTTGATAGGTGACTCTGATTGGGACCCTGATGTAAGGGGGACTCTGTTGGGGAATCTAATGTAAGAAGGGGAACTTTAAATAAGACCCTGATACAAGTGGGCACTTCAATGGGGAACCTGATGTAAGTGGGGACTTTGATTAGGACCTTGATGTAAGTGGGGAACCTTATGTGACAAGGGAAACTCTTATGAAGACCCTGATACAAGTGGGCACTCTGATGGGGAACCTGATATAAGGAAAACTCTGATGGGGACCTTGATGTAAGGGGGACTGTGATTGGGCCCTGATGATCAAGTGGGGACTTGGATTGGGACCCTGATGTAATGGGTGACTCTGGTGGGAAACCTAATGTAAGGAGGGGAGCTCTGATGAAGACCCTGATACAACTGGACACTCTGATGGACAACCTGATGTAAGGAGGACTCTGATGGGGACCCTGATTTAAGGGAGACTCTGATGTAAAGGAGACTGTAATGGGGACCCTGAGTGAAGGGGACTCTGATTGGAACCCTGATGTAAAGGGGACTGTAGTAGGGACACTGATGGAAGGGAGACTCTGATGTAAGGAGAAATATGATAGTAACAAGGGGCCCTTGTACTGAAAAGTGGAGACCCCTGATCTTATCGCACTGCGAGTCTGCCAGACAGGACCAATCTGATTGAGTACAAAACAATCTTTTGCAGTCTATAATGAAGTGAAATACTCACAATGCCAAAGACCATGTGATCCTGGCTGCCCAGATTTTAGGCCGCCATAGGGAGATCAGCTGTTATTTTATCCATTTTATGATAGAAGTCCAAACACAACAACCCAGCCTGTTACAGGGGCTAGAAGGTCCCCTCTTCATCAGGGCTTTACAAGATAACATAAATAATGAATATGTAAATCAGAATATGAATAATAATAAGAAGATTAAAAAAATAAAGGTAAATATAAAATTATATGGAATATCTATGATGTGGAAGTAATATGGGAATTGTTGAAAGAAAATGTCCTGTCAATGAAAAAGAGTTCAGCTGTCCATTTCCCTGGAGCTCAGAGGTCAATCCAACTATTTCCAAATGTCCAAAAATTCTTCCTGCGCCTAGTAAAACACTCTAATACAGGTTCTATCCTGCTGCTGTGCACTGTGATCAACACAAACAATGAAAAAAAGGAAAAAACAGCGCAAACATAGACCTTTACATGAAATCAATATTACAAAGTGCAAACATAAGTGAAAAATTGATCAGTGGTAAAGTCCATCAAAATAAACCAAAGTTCAAAAAATATTAGTGCAAAAAAGAAAAAGAAAAAAGAAAAAAAGAAAAAAATATTTTCAAATTCTTCTTCTAATATAGAGGAACTTCCACCTTCCACCCGTGAAAACCAATATCAAATGCACTCACCAGATAAAGGTGAAAAAAACGCCTCTTAGGAATTTTATGGGATCCTACACCCTCTTTCGTATCCACTCTATAGGAATCCTCCTCTCCACCATAGGCTCCACCATCCGACCAGGGAGAAAAAAATCTCAGATAGTGTAATATTGTAAGACACCATTCATAAGTGAAATCAAGGATTAAGGTCACTCACATTCAATTCAATTTAAAAAGGCATATTTATTAGGATCAGTTTCTTCCAGATAAACAGTAGATGCAAGGCAACCTCCCACGGAATCTCACATCACAGCTCCAGGTTTCAGCAGAAGCTCTACAGAGACACCGCATATACAGATCCCAAAAGATGGCCGCTGGAACGCACCGCTCAGCGTGCGCTCCACTCACCGGAAGTGACGTCAGACGTACGGAGTACAAACCGGAAATGCGTCAACGCGTTTCGCCCCTCCCATCGGGCGTTCTCAAGACCTTTCCGGTTTGTACTCCGTAGGCGTTTTTTTCACCTTTATCTGGTGAGTGCATTTGATATTGGTTTTCACGGGTGGAAGGTGGAAGTTCCTCTATATTAGAAGAAGAATTTGAAAATATTTTTTTCTTTTTTTCTTTTTTCTTTTTCTTTTTTGCACTAATATTTTTTGAACTTTGGTTTATTTTGATGGACTTTACCACTGATCAATTTTTCACTTATGTTTGCACTTTGTAATATTGATTTCATGTAAAGGTCTATGTTTGCGCTGTTTTTTCCTTTATTTCCAAATGTATATTCTGCAGTTTTTTCTTTGTTTTTATCTTTTTCCTTTCTTGATTTTGTTTTTTTGTTTGTTTGTCTTGTTATAATTTCAACTTTGAATGTTTATATTCTCTTTAGACCTGAAGAAGAGGGAAGCCTTAACACCCCTGAAACGTATCGGATGGTTGTTTTTGGTCTTCTATGATAACTAAAATAAATACTTGGAATCTTCGTTTATATAGTTCAAGTGGAGTATGTTCTTTGACGCAGGCCCAGTATAGGCCCCCTTTGGGACTACCCATCTAAGGGTACCTACAACTGAGGAGTATGGAAGTTCTGATCGGTCACCCCCGTGTTACATTTGAATTCAGACTGTACAGTTCTGGTTTTTAATGGGTGGAAGAAGGAGGAGGCATACTTGTGTGTGTATGTATGGGAAATACCTGATCATATGGACATTCCTTTATTTCTAGAGTTGGGCGTCTGGCTGGGAACATGTAAATTACTAAGATGGTGGAGTTTCAACATAATTCAGATGTTTGGTACCCCATTGTCAAAAGGAAAGATCCATAAGCTGCACATCAAAGGCAGACCCATGTACATGAGGTGAGATGAATAGCAGCCTCAGCCCAGACTCTAGCCAGGCCATGCCCAATGCATTTCAGATCCAGTAATTACTCTCCCCCTTCCTGTTGTGCAGATCAGCCCCCCTGCCGACATTCAATTCACCAGCTGCCTGCGTCCCCCTGCTGCCCTGGGCCCCATACATGAAGACTGGAGATATGTACTTAGCTACAGACCTGTACACATTGATTAGATGGATAAAGGGATTGGGAGAGTGGCTTGACATTCTCCCAATGGGGAGTTTACCAGAGTCTTCCATGCTCTGAGCGAGGTTTGAATAGTTGAGGGAAGGTGAGAAATATTTCCAACGTAGGTCCAACATAATTCAGATGTTTGGTAGCCCATTGTCAAAAGGAAAGAGCCATAAGCCACACCTCAAAGGCAGACCCATGTCCATGAGGTGAGATGAATGGCAGCCTCAGCCCGGACTCTAGTCAGGCCACACACCAATGTGTTTCAGTTCACCCCTTGGAGCTTAGTCAAGATTAAGCTTCCAGAGGCTAAGTGAAATGTATTGGGCCAACGCCTGGCTCTAGTTCAGGCTGAGACAGCCATTCATCTCACCACATGCACATGGGTCTGCCTTTGATGTGCAGCTTATGGATTATTCCTTCTGACTCTGCTGCAGCTTGGAGCTAAGACAAGCTCCCTATCCCAGCCAGCAGTCTAGTTTGGACTTCACCTCCCTACCTGAGCAGCACCTAATTTTGTCTTTTTGGTACCCCATCTAATTCCTGTTGAAAGAGAACGATAGGAAGGACCCCTAGCCCACATGACCATTGATGGTGGTGAATTAGGGTCCTGCTACCACAGGGAACATTGCTGGATTGGAGAGAAAGGTATAGTGCTGGATGAGTTGTAGTAAAGAAGATGAGGGCATGGATTTAAGGACAACTACAATAAAGTGAAGTTGTCCTTTAAGGTTGTTTTTGATAGTTTTCCTAAAGGGATCTCATCAGAGTAATTAAATGTAAATAAACGTACACTGCAATAAAATAGGTATTCTACTTACCTCTATGACAGCTGGTGTCTCCTACCTTCCTTCTGTTAAAGCACTGCTGTCTACATAAGACTCTTCTGCATGAAACACATTTGGAAGTATGCTGTGGTTCCTTCCTCCAACCCTTTCATCACTATGGGACTCATCAAGAGGAAGAAGGAACCATGGTGCACAGCAGGGAACATGGGCTTCCAACACTACTGAAGTGCTACATGCCAAAGAGACTGCCAGAGGCTGCTGCGCTGGACAAGAAGGGAGGAATCAAAAACAGGCAATGCCTCTTCTCTAGGAGGTCAGTTTTTTAGATTTTTATGACTTTGACAAACTGCTTTAAGAATGCTGGGGGCTTTACTTTCAATAGACTTTTATGAAGTTTTCAATAAACACACTGAACAGCTCATTCCAGCAGAGGCCAACTGTTTAGGTCCCGAAGGTCTTTTCTCATAGTTGCACCCACAGCCAGGCACAGTCACTCCTTTGGCTCAAAGAACAGTCTAGGGGTACAGTCTAGGAATATGTTTTTCTGATGCTTTTTTGCAGAACTTGAACAGGGATAGGAGTAGGGTAACTATGGGATACTTCACCAACTTTAAGCAGCAATTTGCATTATCTTCCTCCCAAAAATATGAACACAGTCCTTGCTTGCAACAAATATTTGACTGAGCTATACCAGGCCAACATCAATATTGTCCCCCTTGAGCAATGCAGACTCTAGCACAAGAGTAGCAGAACACAGTCTCAGAGATCTCTTACCCCAGTTTGTACTCACAGACCCAAACCCTCACAGACAGCCTGCCAGTCATCTTCAATGGATTTCAGCAGAATAGGCCTCCAGCTAGCCTACCTGGGACCTTGATGGGCAGCAGACACATGGCAGGCTGCCCAGAAGTGCAGCTGCCCTCCAGGCTGTGATTTCCTCCTCTAGGACAAAAACCCCTCTGCACCAAATCTCAGAATATTTATTCTCCCTCCCAGCCACCACCTGGGCACCTCTCTCCAAGGATTGGACAGGGCTGCAAAAATAATTAGCTGCAGATTTGGCTCTCCCAGCCCACCATATTCCAGAACCCTCCCGACAGGCAGAGGGAAGCAGTCAATCCTGCAGCCAGTGAAACAGAACGGACCAAAATAATTAGCTCCACTGATTACACAGAGCTAGTAACTAAAGTTTACCTAACCTGACACCTACAGTATCTAGGAGGTGCTACAATACAAACAAGGAAGTTTTCAATACATATACAACAAGGAATTCCCAATATTGATCCAGCAGTAAAGATAGTAATTATGAGTAATAACCAGGTTTCACAACCAGTAATGTAGATTCATAGGTCCCACAAAATCAGGTCCAGGGAAAAGAAAACCAACAGAATGTAAACAAAAAGAAGTAAACAGCTCTAAAGAGAAGAGCCTTTAAATGGGTCAGGGTCAGATATCAAAGGGACTAGCATATACCAATCTTAATCACTAATAATGACTTATCCTCATCACTGGGTCATCAACAATGTATTGAAGTGCTAGATCCACGTCTAGAAGAGTACCAACTCACCCATGGATGCAATTGTTTGGCAGCAGCCACATAAGTCCCCCTGCTGGAAGCCCACATTGGTTCGTAGGAGCAATGTACATGAACCAGTTCAAAGGTATGGAGAATACTAGGAGACATATTTGTCTTCCAATTGCTCATAATCATCAGTCTTGCTGTCATAAGGATATGTATTACTAATGTATGAAACAAATATGGAATTGCATCAATGCCAAGCTTCAGTAGCTTCATCACAGAAGATAATGTTATCTCAAACAATGTTGCTTCCATGAGAGTGCAAAACATTTGCCTCCAAAAGCTAGTTATCCCCTTGCAGGTCCAAAAAATGTGGTGTGTATTGCCTATTTGATTACATCCTCTCCAATACCCTGGAGAGAAATTAACATTTAAATTTGAAAGTACAAAATGCTTTCAAACACCATCAAAGTAGGATTTTTGGAAAGAACTCCCAACTCTAAATTCAGCAGACCATTGTGATAGGATATGATGGTCATTAAACTCTCTCTCATTGTTCCATAACGGGTTTTAACCTTTAACCATATCCAATTTTACTTGACGTAAGTTATTAAATAAATACCTTTCATGCCAAGGTGGCCAGAATGATAGTATTGCCAAGACCTTCTATGTAGTCTGAATTCAGTATCTATGATATTCTGTGTTGTACAGTTAAAACTTTTTCTGAAGACAGAGTTGTGAATGTTTTGAAATCACCCTGGTCATAGAGATCGTTAATATGGTAAATGACTTTATCATTCCGAGGTTGAATTGAAAGATCTGGTATACACATTCAGAGCTGCTGTTAGAAACCACGGGGCCCCATAAACCCAACCTGACAGCCCCCCCCCCAATAAAAAAAACACAGTTTACTATGCTTCTGATATGAATGAACACAGTAAGTGATTGGTACCCATCACTGTGTTCATTCAGGAAAAGAAAGGGCTGGTAAATGTAACATATTTACCAGACCCGTCCCTCATTCACCATCCTGAAGGATCCTATTGTGGGCTTGTGGCTGCTGGTGGGAAGGAGATGAGAGAAGCCAACAGCACCACGGGGGTGGAGGCACAGAGGAGGGCCTGGCCAGCAAGTAATGCTAATATATATAAAGCTTGGTATGCGGCTGAATCCTAGTTTTTATCTCCTGACACTTGGAGCTCAAGCATTGGAACAACTCACACACCCTCCATTCCCCTCTTCTTCCCATTACAAGAAGTAGGACCAAGGCTCTTTTGGTTGTACATCTCCTGTGGGTCACAGGAGTGCACTTAGTTCTATACTCCTGTGACCCATTTTCAGCTGACAGTGGACTAAAACTTCAGTAAGCAGAGAGCCAGCTAACAGTCCCCGGCTCTCTGCTTGCTGAAGACCAAGAACTGAGCGTTCAATGGCCTTTGATCATTCAGTTCTCCATGTAGAGGCAGCGGGGGACTGGTTACAAAAAGCTCTTTTCAACCATGTGGGGGACTCTTCTTATGCCCATTTTTAGTTGGATACAAATTGACGAACCCTAATCCTTTGCTTATAATCAAGACCATGTGATTTCAACATTAGTGGTGAAAATGCTGATGTTTTAATTATATACAATTCAGACACTTTTGCTCATACACCTCCTCCGACGAAGGTACTCATTGCTTCACTATGCATGGCATCCAGATGAAATTTGAAAGTAGCTGGTGCCAGGACAGGTAAAGAGTCGACTGATGATTAAATTAAGAGAACATTTAGAAATGTTTACGTTTTCAGGAATATGTGTGTCAGAGGAGAGTCATACAATTCTGGAATTCAAGCAGTTGTTATTGGACACATAGTGATACACATACTGTAGGTATAAAGTATACAATGCAACATCTGTGAACTGCTTCCTCATCAATAACCACAGAGAGATAGAAAAAGATTGTGCAGAATACAGAGCAATTTATGGCAGACATGATCTGTTATTAACGAAAATTGGATATTTATTAATTGCACATCTACGGATATAAACCCCAGAGGAGCTACGATTTCATGATTTGCTCTGGTGTCTGTAGATCTATCTTGGGCACATAGCATGGCGGCCCCCATCCACAGGCATTGTCACTCCAGTTATAAAGGATGCTGCATCTGATGCCAGGAAAGCGATTGTCCGGGCCACTTCCTCCACTCTGCCAGGGCGCCCCAGGGCGTGTGTTTCCTGTGTGTGCTTCAGGAACTGGAATAAGAGAGAAGGAGCTGAAAGATCAATGCCAAGACAAAAGAAGGGAAGGTCCTGAAAAATCAAGGCCAAATCACAAGGAGAGAAAGACCTGAGAGATCAATGCCCAGACACGTTGGGAGAAGAAGATGCCAAGACACGTTGGGAGAAGAAGATGCCAAGACACGTTGGGAGAAGCAACTGAGAAATCAATGCCAAGACACAAGGGAAGAAGAAGCTGAGAGATCAATGCTAAGACATAAGGGGAAAAAGGAGAGAAGGAGCTGAGGGGTCAAAACCAAAAACACAAGAAAAGAAAGAACTGAAAAATCAAAGCCAAGACTTGAGAGAGCTGGAAAATCAAACACAATGCCAAGGTACACATCAAAAAGAACTGAGAGATCACTGCCAAGACATGGAGGGGAGGAGCAGCTAAGACATCAGTGCCAAGATGTGACGGGACTCACTTTGGGTGAGGGGCCCATGGAACCCAGCTCACTGGGTCTCAGCTCCCCATATCCCTCTTATGTGTAAGTCACCCTGTGCCTGTTAGGGGTACAGGGTGATCTGTCCTAATAATGGAGTGAGGGGTTGTTGATTGTTTAATGCCATGTGGTTGCATCCCATTGTTCTATTGTCTGTCTGGCTTGGGAGCAAACTATTATGGGATGTATGTATTTATGTGTATTAGTATGGGGGGGGGTGTCTCCAGCAGCCCTCCCTCATGATGGGACTGTCTGCTGGTGTGAAGTTGAAATACCTCTGTGTCTCTTGTTACTAAATGTAGATTGACTCGCCCTGTGTCATTATACAGGGAGGGGGGACTGTCCCCTGAGTGTATATATGTTGTATCTGTGTTCAAAGAAACTAGTCTACCTCCTGGTTTACTTCAAGACTGGTGTCTAGTCTTGTATGGTCGTCTGTGGTTTCTGTTTTCGGTGTTCGGACGGGGAAGCGGTATTCTAACGGAAGTACTCAAGCACAGTCTGGGTCGGTTCCGTTACATAAGAGATGGGGAGAGAAGGAGCTGTTAGATCAATGGTAGGACACGAGAAGGGAAGAAGTTGAGAGATCAATTACATTATACAAGGAGAGAAGGAGCTGAGAGATGAGGGATAAGACACAGACAGAAGTAGCTGAGAGGTCAGAGCCAAGACATGAGGAGAAAAGTAGCTGAGAAATCAAAGCCAAGACACGTTTTGGATGGAGTTGGGAATTCAGTCAGAAAAAGTTAACAGGTTTTTATTGCGATTTATCCTGGTGACTATTATCATTCGGATAGATAGTGATGGTTAATTCGAGTTTTCACCAGAACAGGAATAGAGGAAATCTTCCAATAGGGACATCAGCTGCAATACATACATGAGAGTTGTTTTATATGTCAAGAGAGTACTTCTGTCCATCCAGTCTTGTGAATTACAAAGCTATACTTACAGATCTTGTCCCTCCCCCACCTCAGCCATTGAAAGGCAGAGAATCAGAAGACTGATTAGCTCATCTCACTGCCATGTACCTTCTCAGGCCATGAGCACTGCAGCACAAATGACTGACTCCCTATGCTGCAAGAGGCTAATACCAGGTCAAATGTAGACAGTAAAGAAAGTCAAGTTTTGATCCATCTATGGTCAGGCTGGAAGTACTGAAGTTGGGCATTTCTTTTTGTCCAATCACTATTGGTGGCTATACCCACCTCCGTCAGAACACAATAGCACTGCGGGGGAAGGGGGGGGAGGGGGATTATCCATCAACGCTAACTGTGCTGATGGGGGAATCAAGCAATTTTCTTTCCAACCCATAGTTCAAAGAAAGAAAAATGGTTAATATATGGCTTGCTTGTAATTATAAAAATACATTTAGTGATGTATAAATGATTACAGAGTTGTATGAATTTGTGTCTCTTATCCCTCTGGAGTTCAGCCTAAGCAGTCCATAGATTATCCTTCCTTCCAACACAATTGCTCTTTTCCCCATCAACAGTCAGTGTAAATGGGGGTATCCCTCTTGCAGAAGTATTGTGTTTTGCAAACAGGGAGCCTTCCCTGCTGGCAGAACACAATGATCACTGCTGGTGGCTGCTAGCAGCCATATCATGAAAAAAACTTGGACAGGCTGGTTGTACTGAATTCAATCCATGGATCAACTTCAGGACAACCAGCCTGTCCAGGGATGCATTTCGACAGGTCCCTGCTGAACCAGCAGAGTTTTGATCCATGTATCGCTGACTTTAGTTTCTTTAACTAGTTGCCGACCGCAGATAGCCGAATGACGGCTGCACTGCGGCCGGCCAGTTCTGAGTGGACGTCAAATGACGTCCTCCCAGAACGCGCTCTCCTGCGCGCCCCAGGGGGCGCGCACCCGGCGATCTCCGTGATCGCTGTGTCCTACGGACACAGCTGATCACGTGATGTGGTAAAAGGCCAATCACAGCGGCCTTTTACCACGTGATCAGCGGTGTCCAATGACACGCTGATCAGAGGGAAATGCAAGTGCCGGTTCTCGGCTGCACTTTCCTCACGCTGTCAGATCGGTTGTCAGAGCGGGGATCGGCACCGATCATCAGGGCACTGATGATCAGTGCCCTGATGATCGGTGCCCAGCAGTGGCATCCGCAAGTTCCGCCCACCTGTGCCCAGCAGTGCGCCCACTAGCTCCGCCCACCTGTGCCCAGCAGATCACCCACCTGTGCCCAGCAGTGCACCCACCTGTGCCACTCTGCAGTGTCACACACCTGTGCCCAGAAGTGCCACCTACCTGTGCCCAGAAGTGCCACCCACCTGTGCCCACCCACCTGTGCCCACCAGTGCCACCCACCTGTGCCCACCAGTGCCACCCACCTGTGCCTGCCCACCAGTGCCACCCACCAGTGCAGCCCAGCAGTGCTGCCAGTCAGTGCCACCAGTCAGTGTCCAGCGGTTGTGCCAGTCAGTGCCACCAGTCTGTGCCCAGCAGTGATGCCAGTCAGTGCCGTCTATCAGTACCCATCATCAGTGTCACCTATCAGTGCTGCCTATCAGTGCTGCCTATCAGTGCTGCATATTAGTGCCGCCTATCCGTGACACCTCATTAGTGCTGTCTATCAGTGCTGCCTATCCGTGCCACCTCATTAGTACTGCCTATCAGTGCCCTTTAGTGCTGCCTATCAGTGCCTATCAGTGCCGCCTATCAGTGCCCATCAGTGCTGCCTCATCAACGCACATCAGTGAAGGAGAAAAATTACCTGTTTGAAAAATTTTATAATAGAAACAAAGAAACTTTTTTTTTTTTTTCAAATTTTTTGCACTTTTTTATTTATAGCGCAAAAAGTAAAGCGCCCAGTGGCGATTAAATACCACCAAAAGAAAGCTCTATTTGTGAGAAAAAAATGATCAAAATTTCATATGGGTACAATGTTGCATGACCGCGCAATTGTCAAAGTGCGGCAGCGCTGAAAGCTGAAAATTGGCCTGGTAAATAAGGGGGTATAAGTGCCTGGTAGGCAAGGGGTTAAACAACGGATTTGGCCTATGGAAGATCTGCCATTCAGGTCTTATCAGCGTTGATTATCCACTTTCTAGCTTTTCTTTTTATCTTTTTTTCACTACAATCAGCAGTGACCGTGTCCATCCTATTTCTATGACTGTGACCTTCATGTTTGTTTCAGGTCATAAACAATCTGAAAATCTGGGTCCTGTTCTTAGTGACCGTTCCCACATTCCTACTCTCACAGGTTTCCTTTAAATTTAGCATCCAGTCAAAAAGAACGGGGCTAAATAAGGTTTGTTATTAAATGCTGGGGCCATGTTCAGTATCATGGTGAAGTAAAGGCTCCCCATAGGGTTCAGTACTCTTAGTAAGACATTGGGCCTTGGGGTCTTGTCTCTATCTGCATCCAGTCATGGAGGGGTGGTACAGCCACCATAGTGTGCTCCACATGATAGGACAAAAATGAAAGGTTTCTGAATTATCATATGGAGGGAAACCTCCTCCAACTACTTACCTCCTGGTACTGCTCTTCACTCATTCCGGCCCGCTTGTGAACTTCAGTTACAATTACCCCCGGGCTGGAAGAGAAGCAGAGACATTGTCAGCTGGAGCACCAAGAGAAGAATGATCCAGGAGCTTTCACAATCACTTCCGTTTATGGCCGGCCTGCCAATACATGGTGTCCCAAGCAAAGTGCTAGTCAACACAAAGCAAATCTTGCGCACCATTTGAAAAATTGATTTAATTGGTTTTAAAAAATACATACTGTATAATAAAGATATTTTTCATGGAATGCATCCTCTTTTGGACACTTTCATTCTGAGCTGATGCCGTGGATCAGTCTCCTAAAAGTGATACTAAATATTTATTTTCTAAATAGCAGCCATGTTATACTTACCTGTTCTGTGTAATGGTTTTGCATAAAGCAGCTCCAATCGTCCTCTTGTCGGGTTCCTCGTCAACAGTGGTGTATTTAGCTCGTGTGCTGCCCTAAACAACAGAAAACTGGGCGCCCGCCACCACCACCACCCCGCCCCGGCCCCCGCCCCCATCACTAAAATCTGCAAACAACCTCTGAGGACGCCCAGTGGGAGGGGCAAAACATGTCAGGTACGGACCATGGTGACGTCATTTACGGCCATTGGAGCGCACTTTATAAAGAATGAATATTGTAAGTACAATATATATTTTATATTTTGGGTTTTAATAAACAGCATTACACTATGTGGCCTTTCTCCTCCATTCCTCATGTAGGAGTACTCAACTGCCACAGCTGTTGGATTGAAACCGGCCAGTGCAGCCGCATAGGCGGACTATAAGTCACAGCAGAGCCATATATTCTCCTCTACCGAAGAGTAGACTCTTATTTAATGATGAGAGTCCACAGGAGTCGGTGAGACCATTGGTGGGGAGCACAGCGTGCGGAATGCATGAAGAACACGAACATCACGTTTGTTGGTTAATGTAAGGAGAGCACATGGGGCAGCGCTCATATATTATATACTGATTGAGAGAGATATATATATATATATATATATATATATATATATATATATATATATATATATATATATATATATATATATATGTGTGTGTGTACTGTCTCCCATTATAATGTACAGCGCTGAGCAAACTGGCGCTATATAAATCCCGTATAATAATAATAATAAATAAATATATATATATATATATTTTTTTATGATTATCATACAGCTTGGCACCAATGCGCGTGGAAGCATGCGTTGATGCGCGATGGCACACAGAGCTGCGCCTACATGGCAGTGCATGCTGGATATTAGCCTGAGCTCGTCTGTGTGCTGATACATGTGCACGAGTGTTAGCCGCCCGGGAACGAGTGTTAGCTGTAGTATCAGCACGAACATTAGCTGTGCTAAGATTAGTCCTCTGACAGCTACTATGTTCTGTGTTGAAGATTTAGTATCAGTCCAGGTTGTGCTCCAATCAGGGGCAGACTGACCATTTGGAAACTTGGGCACTGCCCGAGGGCCCGGGGTCAGTAGGGGGCCCCATGAGATGCCCCTGGTACCTTTTTCATAGGCTTTTTTGAGTTTGAGCAAGGACACAGGGGCCCCATGATCCCCTATTGCCCGGGGGCCCCATGAGTTGTCAGTCCGCCCCTGGCTCCAATCATCAGGTGTCCGTAGCTCCAAGGTCAAATTCCCACTTACTCCCATAAGCTAGGGGAACGCCACCAGGGTAGTCTACCATCTGTTAGTACAATTTAGATATAAAGAAATCAAACAAAACTTAAAAATACCTGCGCTACCGTGACAACTCATATACAATCAAAAACTCATACTGTAAAAAAAAATATATATGAAAAAATTATTACTATACATGATGCTGCTGTTCATAAAGTGAAAATACCTTAAATATGATAAATGATCAATAGTACAGCACAAACAATAATTATAAATATGAAAAGATCAAAAAGTCCCAAACAAACAGTGCTTCAGTGAAAACATTCTGTTCTATCCAAACCGGAAGTGTTCTGTAAATGGTGTCACCCCCCATGCTCAGTGATTTATCACAATCGCACATTCTGTAGATTTGCAGCACTGCTATTTGTTACTTATCACAGAATATCAATCTCAAGGTTTGCGCTACACCACTTATTTAAAACCATCAACACTCCCGATTCCCTGAAAACATGAGTTCCAGCATTGGGACTTCCGAACACATCCGGCATTTATAGAATAGGAGATCAGAGCCTGCACAGGCATCTAGAATTTGCAGATCTCTCTGTCAAACTGACAAATTGTAAATCGGTAAAAAAAAAAAAAAAAAACTCCACAGGAAATTTTTTTCTTAGTTTGCTGTTTTAGCAGTTAGTCCTCATGCACACTAGACATTTTTACAGCGGCTGTTTTTGTCTTTTGACATTTTTTTCTACAGCCAGTAAACCCCCCAGCCAGGGGCGGACTGATCATTTGGAAACTCGGGCCCGGGGTCAGTAGGGGGCCCCATGAGATGCCCCTGGTACCTTTTTCATAGGCTTTTTTGAGTTTGGGCAAGGACACAGGGGCCCCATGATCCCCTATTGCCCGGGGGCCCCACGAGTTGCCAGACCAACCCCCGCCCCTAGCATGTTCTCCTATGTATATTCTCTGTAAGTGATTTCTTTGAAAAAATTTATCTAAATGTCACTATGTTGCACCTGATGCAAAAAATTACCACCCAAATAAAAAATATTAATAAAAGTTTGTGAAAACTTATTGCTGCCGCTATACCTTGCTTTAAAAGCCGCACTTTTTCAAATTTAATTGTCTGACATATTTATGTATATCTACATATACACAAAATGTGTCTATTGGTTTCTTAGGAGCACATTTCAAACCTAAATTTAAAATGTTTAACTCTTTGGAGGACAAAGTGGCTTTGCTAATATTATAAATTCCTTGGTTATTTAATCTCTCCTTTTTTTGTTGTTTAACTATTCTACCGGCTCTACAGCCTCGACGGACTCTTCTGCCCTTACAGGACCTCCTCTTCCTCTGTTGGGTTGCGAAAGGGCCGACCTTTTTGGCCCCCTCTAAACTATGATAATGTGATGTTATGTGTTTTGCCCTCTTTTGAGTAAAGTATGCAGCCTACGAGTTGCCAGTTACGTACATCACTTCCTGTGAGATGGAGGCGAACTAATTAGGCATAATTATTCCAATTATTGGTTCCTGATATAAGCGGTAAGCCGCACCGTCACCCCTATGAGCAAGTCAGGATATGACGAAACGCGTCAGGGCAAGACAGCGCGGTAGTCCGGAGGTGACGCAGATCTGTAACTGGAAGTGACGTGACGACGTTCTGTCCGACAGTTCAGGAGGTGGTGAGAGCACCATGCAGTATCTGCTGGTCACAAAGACACACTATTTGGGCATTACTTGGAGTAAATAAATCTACCTATCTTGGGTAATATACCATTGGAGCAAATTCTTTGTTCTTCTCTTTTCACGATATGGTGGAATGGAGTTTTGAATTATTCTGGTAATCAATCATTAAATGGGCTGTTCTTGAAAGAACGTCCTGGTCATATTAGTGGATATCCTCTTGAGTATGGTTTAACAAAGGCAATATCTGGTGAGTGCACAGCTGAGTGGGGGCGCACGGTGGGAACTGCACAAGGTTTTCTATACCTTAAAGTTATTTCATCACGGGACTTTTTTTTATAATATATATATATACATACATACATACATACATATATACATACACACACATACATATATATATATATATATATTTTATTTCCTATTTATTTTATATATAATTTTTATGTCACAAGACTTTTTTTTTTGAGATATCACATTATGTGTTTCATTTATTGATTTTATTTTTTTATTTTTTGTTATAGAGATAACGTTTAGGATATGTATTAATGAATGACATACAATGCATGGGTGGTGATTGGAGATTTATCAGTGATTCAATGACAACACTGAAGTGTATGCAGACTGTAATCAGCGTTTTTTTTGGCAGGGGCGTTTTCTGGCTGGAAAAAAAAAAAAAAAAAACAGGACTAGTGGGTTTCTAGAGACGTTTTTTAGCTGTAAAAACACTCTAATGCTGAAAAACACGGCAAATTGCTGAAAACTAGCATTTTAGGACTTTGACAAACAAAACACTTTTTTGTAAAAAAAAAAAAAAAAACTCTAAAAATGCTAAAAACTCAAAACATGAAAAAATGTAGCAAAACACCACTAAACGCTAATACAAAAATGCTAAAAACTCAAAACATGAAAAAATGTGGCTAAACACTAATACAAAAATGCTAAAAACTCAAAATGTTAAAAAATGCGGCAAAACACTGCTAAACGCAAATACAATAATGCTAAAAAAACTCACGTTTTTAATGCGACTTTACACAGCTAACGTTACCAGCGTTATTAGTATGCCCCGTGTGCACGGAGCCTTAAAGTGGTTGCAAATTCTAGTAACAATACATGTTAAAATTTCAGGCATTCATGCTTTCTCTTTATACAAATTTCTAATCTGTAAGCAGGGGCGGACTGACCATTGGGGAACTCGGGCACTGCCCGAGGGCTTGGGGTCAGTAGGGGGCCCCATGAGATGTCCCTGGTACCTTTCGTAGGCTTTTTTGGGTGTGGTTTGAGTGTGGGCGAGGACACAGGCCCCATGATCCCCTATTGCCGGGGGCCCCATAAGTTGTCAGTCCGCCCGTCTGTAAGTTAGAGTCCCGAGGAATGGTATGGTTGTCACACATTGCCTTTACCAATAAGTCATTCATGGTGACTATTCAGCATGCAGTCACGTCTGTCACTGCTATCAATGGCCCTCCCCTTCACATACATGTGTTCAGGTACAGATCCTCAGATTGCCCAGGAGCACAGCATTCAGTACATGTCCTGGAACTCATCGTTCCTGGCTCCATCTCATGGCTCTGATGCCATGAAAGACACTTAGCAGACTTCATCAGATGCTTCCAGTGGCACATTACCACATTTGTGAGAACATCTGAAAGGACTTTTGATGGCAAAGTTGACATTTTAAACTGGATCTTAAAGCATTGGATGAAACCACTAACATTGCCATCCAAAGCTTTCACAAATGCATAGCAGAAGCACTCATTTGTATTTATCAATACGTTTGTTGTACTTAGTTTTTGGGGGTTGGGTCATAAAGAATTCCATGTGAATGCAAACAAAAGCAAGTCAAAACATCTTTTCTGAAAGATCTTTTGTTTTTCTAGAAATCAACTGACAGCAATGGGCTTTCTTCCAAGTCTCACACCCATGTATCATAACCTTTAAAGTATAGTCATCCTTCAAGTTAAACTCTCTCCAGTCCTTGAGGAGCCAATGACTTCTGACCTTTGTAAAGAAAACTGCCACTCCTAGCCTCAAGTTTTCACATATCTGTGGATATGGGTTCCGGCTGGGTGGGGACCATCCCATCCCCTCACGTGTAAAAGCAAAGAGACGGGTTGCACTCTGATGAGGTCACCTACAATGAGCATTACTGTTCCAAACACAGAAGGTTCACCCAAAAGCAAGCCATTGTAGAGGCCCCTTGACCTCTATGACTAAACCCTGTTAGGGTGAAAGAAGGGGTTGGGTGGCCATTCTGTGTTCAGAACAATAAACTTCATTAAAGCTGATAGAAGTGTGGACAGTCTCTCACTTTGACCTCTGACCTAGCACTGCCTGCCACCAGGTAACGTTCACAAGGAATTGTAGGATGGGCAGAGGAGATGGAACATGTGTTGTTCTTGAAATGTGCCAAGCGTTTTTTTTGTAAGGAACCTCAATAAATGGTTTGGCCATGGCTATCATTGGCTGTAGTTTCTTCATGCATCATTAAAACATAAAAAAATGATGATTAAAAGAACCACTTACAGCCAAGGCATTCAGAGAGGAAAAAAATCCTCCCCCTTCTTCAGGGCTTCAGAAGCTGATGTTCCTAAAACAATGACGGAATGCACTATGGCCCTGTGTTAAGGCTTGATGAAGATGCATGATTGTGCCAGGAAGGTAGAGAGATGTATAGAAAAATGGAGGCAGAATGAAGCTGGGGATAAGATGGAAAAATGTGTTTTTGAAATTTCAAGGTGTCTGCTTGAAAAATGCTAAGTGTATGTGTTAGAAGGAACTTCAATAAATGGTTTGACCATGGCCAACTCTGGCTATAGTCTTTTTATGGGTCGATAGAACATCCAACAACATAATAAGAATTTGTCAGGTTTTAGTAATTCTACTCACCAAACGGCATTGACTCGGACCTGCTTACTGGCCAACTCTAGAGTAAAAGGAAAACTAATAATAATTAGTTTAATAATAATAATAATAATAGAAGACTTCTATTAATTGTACATACACCCAAAATCTATTTTCCCTGTTTGGAATTATTACTATAATACAGGATTTATATAGTGCCAACAGTTTGCGCAGCGCTTTACAAAATGAAGGTAGACATTGTTTCAATGCAATTTGGTACAAAAGGAATCAGAGGACCCGGCTCCTTAGAGCTTACAATCTAAGAGGGAGGGTCAAGTGATACAAAGGGTAATAGCTGTGGGGGATGAGCTGATGGAGAATGTAAAAACACAGTGCATTAGCTAGAATCAGAATAGGCTTCTTTAACCAGTTGCCGCCTGGCCTATAGCCAGATGGTGGCCAGGTGAACAGCTCGCTCAACCAGGTGGACGCCATATGGCGTCCTTCCAGGCAAGCGCATTGCGCCTGCCCGCAGAGCCGCACAGCGGCACGATCTGTCACCGGCCATGTACCTCTGACACGGCCGATGACAGATCTGTGTACCGGCCCCGTTGCCAGTACCATGTGACCTGCTGTGACCAATCACAGCAGATCACATGACAGTTGTATACAATGGATGGCTTCCTTTCATACCATCCATTGTATACAAGTGTGTCTAGCTGTGAATGGTCACAGCGATCACGTGAACAAGCTGGGCCAATCACAGCCCAGCTGTGTCATGTGATTAGCTATGGCCAAATCACAGCTAAGCACAAAAAAAAAAAAAAACACCCTGAATGAATCGATGTCATTCAGGTAAATGCTTGCTTATTGCAAAGAAATTCTTTGCTATAAGCAAATTGTGAAAAAAAAAAATACTGATCACTTCCCCAAAGTAGTACAATGTTACTATGGTAATAGTCCTAGTGAAATATGAAAAAAATATAAAAAAAATATATATATAAAAAAATGTAATAAAAAATAAAAAAAAAAAGTATTTTTTTTTTCGTACTGTCACCAGTCAGTGTCCCTGATCACAGCCATGCCAGTTATATAATGACGCTGTACTGCACTGGTGACAGTATGTAAAAAAAAAATAGTGAAAATCATTTTTTAAATTTCTTAATTTCCAAAAAATGACAACTTCAAAAAACTCTCTATGCCTGTTATGAAGTACGTCGGACTGTCTACTTTGCAAAAAGGGGTCATTTGGAGGATATCTGTACTGTTCTGACATTTGTGGGATATCTGTACTGTCCTGACATTTGGGGGATCTGTACTGTCCTGACATTTGGGGGATATCTGTCCTCTCCTGACATCTGTGGGATATCTGTACTGTCCTGACATTTGGGGGATCTGTACTGTCCTGACATTTGGGGGATATCTGTCCTCTCCTGACATTTGGGGGATATCTGTACTGTCCTGACATTTGGGGGATATCTGTCCTCTCCTGACATTTGGGGGATATCTGTACTGTCCTGACATTTGGGGGATCTGTACTGTCCTGACATTTGGGGGATATCTGTCCTCTCCTGACATTTGTGGGATATCTGTACCGTCCTGAAATTTGGGGGATCTGTACTGTCCTGACATTTGGGGGATATCTGTACTGTCCTGACATTTGGGGGATATCTGTACTGTCCTGACATTTGGGGGATATCTGTACTGTCCTGACATTTGGGGGATATCTGTCCTCTCCTGACATTTGTGGGATATCTGTACTGTCCTGACATTTGGGGGATATCTGTACTGTCCTGACATTTGGGGGATATCTGTCCTGTCCTGACATTTGGGGGATATCTGTCCTCTCCTGACATTTGTGGGATATCTGTACTGTCCTGACATTTGGGGGATCTGTACTGTCCTGACATTTGGGGGATATCTGTCCTCTCCTGACATTTGGGGGATATCTGTACTGTCCTGACATTTGGGGGATATCTGTCCTCTCCTGACATTTTGGGGATATCTGTACTGTCCTGACATTTGGGGGATCTGTACTGTCCTGACATTTGGGGGATATCTGTACTGTTCTGACATTTGGGGGATATCTGTCCTCTCCTGACATTTGTGGGATATCTGTACTGTCCTGACATTTGGGGGATCTGTACTGTCCTGACATTTGGGGGATATCTGTCCTCTCCTGACATTTGTGGGATATCTGTACTGTCCTGACATTTGGGGGATCTGTACTGTCCTGACATTTGGGGGATATCTGTCCTCTCCTGACATTTGGGGGATATCTGTCCTCTCCTGACATTTGGGGGATATCTGTACTGTTCTGACATTTGGGGGATATCTGTCCTCTCCTGACATTTGGGGGATATCTGTCCTCTCCTGACATTTGGGGGATATCTGTACTGTCCTGACATTTGGGGATATCTGTACTGTCCTGACATTTGGGGGATATCTGTCCTGTTCTGACATTTGGGGATATCTGTACTGTCCTGACATTTGGGGGATATCTGTACTGTCCTGACATTTGGGGGATATCTGTACTATTCTGACATTCTTGGACTTCAAGAAATTAGATTGGCAGTCAGTACGTCAGGATTGATCAATATTCAGATCTATACCATAGTTTGTGAACTCTATAACTTTCCTACAGACTAAATAATACATCCTAATTTGGGTTATTTTCACCAAAGACATGGAGCAGAATACATCTCGGCCTAAATGTATGAAGAACAATTATTTATTTGCAAACATTTATAACAGAAACAAAGAAAAACTTGTTTTTTTTCAAAATTTTTGGTCTTCTTTTGTTAATTTAGCAAAAAATAAAAACCCCAGCAGTGATTAAACACCACCATAAGAAAGCTCTAGTTGTGTGAAGAAAATGATAAAATTTTAGTTTGGGTACAATGTTGTATGACCGCGCAATTGTCATTCAAAGTGTGAGAGCGCTGAAACCTGAAAACTGGCCTGGACAGGAAGGGGGTAAAAGTGCCCGGTATGGAAGTAGTTAAAGAGAAGGGTTATCAAGGATTGTCTAAAGGTGAATAGATTAGAAGATAGTCAGACAGATTGGGGTAGGTTAGGATAGGAGAAGCTCAGGAGAAGTCTTGGAGGTGAGCATGGGAGGAGGTGACATGGGAACTAAAGAGCAGGAGTTCTTGGGAGGATCGAAGAGAGTGGTTTGGTTAGTATTTTGAGACCAGGTTGGTGATGTAGCCGGGGGCAGAGTTGTGGAAGGCTTTGTAAGTTGTTAGTACTGTGAATTTTATTCATTGGGTGAGTGGAAGCCAGTGGAGGGATTGGCAGAGAGGGGTGGAGGACACTGAATGGAGTCCAGTGGAGGGATTGGCAGAGAGGGGTGGAGGACACTGAATGGACGTCAGTGGAGGGATTGGCAGAGAGGGGTGGAGGACACTGAATGGATGTCAGTGGAGGGATTGGCAGAGAGGGGTAGCAGACACTGAATGGAGGCCAGTGGAGGGATTGGCAGAGAGGGGTTGAGGACACTGAATGGAGTCCAGTGGAGGGATTGGCAGAGAGGGATGGAGGACACTGAATGGACGTCAGTGGAGGGATTGGCAGAGAGGGGTGGAGGACACTGAATGGACGTCAGTGGAGGGATTGGCAGAGAGGGGTAGCAGACACTGAATGGAGGCCAGTGGAGGGATTGGCAGAGAGGGGTGGAGGACACTGAATGGACGTCAGTGGAGGGATTGGCAGAGAGGGGTAGAGGACACTGAATGGAGGTCAGTGGAGGGATTGGCAGAGAGGGGTGGAGGACACTGAGTGGAGGTCAGTGGAGGGATTGGCAGAGAGTGGTAGCAGATAAACAGTTGGCAAGGTGGAGAAGTCTAATAGCAGTATCCATGATTGGGATGGAGGGGGGGGGGGGATAGCCTAGGTAAAGGTAAGCCAATGAAGAGAGAGTTGCAGTAGTTGAGGCGAGAGATAACCAGGGAGTGAATTAGAAGCCTTGTAGTGTCATTAGTTAAGAGGGGGCGTATTCTGGAGAACTTGCAGAGGGTGAGGAGGCATAATTTGGACAGGGATTGGATGCGGGCCTGAAAGGACAGTTCAGAATCCAGGGTTACCCCTAACACCCTGCCAGCTGGGGATGGGTTGATGGTTGTGCCATTGATCTTGACCGAGAAATCAGGGGAGGGGACACGTGGGGGAGGAAATAATATGATCTCAGTTTTGGATAGATTAAGATCATGACGATTTTCTTAAGCTTTTTGTTCTAGTTATGTTTTGAAGTTTGTTACCCGGAGATCCTTTCAGATACAGTGCGTTCCATTACAGTCTGAAAATGCTAAGCTGCTGCCTCTCAATTAGCAATAGTCTTGTCAGCCTGCTGTGCATGTTCTTTAGGTTGGTCGTTGGGCTGCCAGTGCTCAACTCATGCTTCCTCCAGACCGGACAGGCAGCCTAAAGGGCCAAAGTGAGGTGTCTGCACTGCAGGCAGACAACACTGCTGCTAATTGAGGGTACATGGGTTTGTGTTGTCAGCCTGCAGTTGGAAGTGCTGCAAATGGTAGGATCTCCAGGTACACAAATGTTACAATAGATAATAAAATATATATATTTTCTTAAGAAAATGATTGATGCACTGAAACAGATGTTTTGTTTACACTTCTCCATAAATTCCATTATGATTACAAGCGAGAGATAAACTCAGATATACAGAGCCTTGAAAAAGTCTTCCTCCTCCTTGAAATGTTCCCCATGTTGTCATGTTACAACCAAAAACGTCAATGTATTTTATTGGGATTTTATGTGATAGACCAACACAAAGTGACACATACTTGGGAAGGGAAAGGAAAATAAGAAATGGTTTTCAAAATGTTTTAAAAATAAATCTGTGAAATGTGTGGTGTATATTTGTACAATTACTTTGATACCCCTAACTAAAATCTAGTGGAACCAATTGCCTTCAGAAGTCACCTAATTATTAAATAGAGTCCACCTGTGTGTCATGTGATCTCAGTATCTCAGTGTGCTTCTGGCGCTACTCAAGGCTGACCGCAAATCATAATCACCTTGCCGGCAGAGAGAAGAGGGAGCAGCGTACCAAGTAACTCCAGAGACTTGGCAATGTGTGTGAGGATGAACGCCACCCAGACCGATCCCCAGGAGTCAGAGAGGAACCGTGTGTAATGAGTGGCCTCTACCGTCACTCTGGCCATAGGGGGCTTGGTCACCGAGCCTTCATGCAAATTCACGCCACATTTTTCACATATTTATTTGTAAACAAATGTTGAAAACCATTTCTCATTTTCCTTCCACTTATGTGCCTCTTTGTGTTTGTCTATCACATAAAATCCCAACAAAATACATTGACGGTTTTGGTTGTAACAAGACAACATGGGGGACATTTCAAGGGGTAAGAAGACTTTCAAGGCACTGTACAATGGTCCCCTCTCAGGCAAATGAACCGATGCTATAAACAGCTTGGTGGGCAGTTTACAGGCTGGTAAACAGAAAGGTTTATAGAACGTTTTTTATGGCCCTCCAAGGATGAGTATAGTCATGTGACAATCTCCATCAGACACCACGATCAGAAAACAAAATGTTCCTACAGGAGGGGGGAGCAGATAAGGAGTGTGGGTAGACAATCAGGATGGAGGGTCAAACCTGCCCAAATGGCATTTCCCCGAGACAGTGGGAGGTCCTTTGGATGAGGTGGTCTTGGTCTATGGGTAAGGAGCACAACCATGTGACAATCTCCATCAGACAAGACAATCAGAAAACACAATGTTCCTACAGGAGAGGGGAGTATAAGCGGTGTGGGTAGACAATTAGGATGGAGGGTCCAACCTGCCCAAATGGCATCTCCCCGAGACAGTGGGAGGTCATTTGGATGAGTTGGTCTTTGTCTATGGGTAAGGAGCACAGCCATGTGACAATCTCCATCAGACATGACAATCAGAAAACAAAATGTTCCTACAAGAGGGGGGAGTAGATAAGGAGTGTGGGTAGACAATCAGGTTGGAGGGTCCAACCTGTCCAAATGGCATCTCCCCGAGACAGTGGGAGGTCATTTGGATAAGTTGGTCTTTGTCTAGGGGTAAGAATAATTTGGAACATCAGACAAATGTGTAAACATTCAGAGGAATATCAGCACTGACCATAACCAAGGTGACATTCTGTTCCCTGGAGACAATTTTCTGCATACCACAAACCTCGTGCCAAGTCATTTAAGTACACTTTTTTGAATGTTGCTGTTGCTAAGCCTTTTGTAGTCTAAAAAAACGGCAAATGAATGCAGAATATCTACAATCTGTATCTGAGGAATTTTCACACACAATCTGAGCATCAATAGCCACAAGCACTGCTCATTTTTCAGATTATTTCTCCTTCATCACGAAGCAATTGTTCGGTGTTTGATGATTGTAACCTACTCACCGAGAGCGACACATCTGGTCATGTGATCCACCGCTGACTTGGACACGCAGTAAGCCAGGACACCCGGGAACTGGAAAATAAACAGGAAGATTTGAAAAGGTGGCTTATCATTCTTCCCTTAATATGTACATTTTGTACTTCATCTCTCATAGGTGTGATCAGGGGCGGACTGACCATTTGGAAACTCGGGCACTGCCCAAGGGCCCAGGGTCAGTAGGGGGCCCCATGAGATGCCCCTGGTACCTTTTTCATAGACTTTTTTGAGTTTGGGCAAGGACACAGGGGCCCCATGATCCCATATTGCCCGGGGGCCCCATGAGTGGTTTACGTGAAAGTTTTAGCAGCTACAAATGGCGGGATAGATACTGGGATTTTTTTTTTCAACTAGTAATGGCGGTGATCAGGGACTTACAGCAGGACTGCGGTGGACATTCTGACACTGGGGGGGGAACTGACTTGGTGTCACGACATCCCCAGTGACCCCAATACAGTGATCAGTGCCCCCCCCCCGAAATAAATCAACTTGCCAGCTTAGTAGGGTTGCAGGTATACATGTGGCTGCCACACACTGTGGCATCTTGTGTTTTTTAGCATCTTTTCTTCTACTTTTGTGAGTATCTACTTGGCATTTATTAGATTTCATACAAAATAACTCTCTGGTAATGCACTAGGTATTTGCACTTTCCTGTTTTCCTTTTGTAGCTACCCTGAACAGTGCACTTCTGATAGCAAAGGCTGTCTTTGTGTATATATATATATATATATATATATATATATATATACACATATATATTTGAATATCTGCATGCCAGTCTGTGTGGTCTGTGTAAAATGAGACAATGTAGCCACCCGGGGCATTCACTGGTTCATACACTGATGGTGATTGGGCAAATCAGTAAGATTTCCCCAATTTGCACATCACTACCAATCATTATTTTGTGTCGGAGTGCACAGGACCCTATATTGTATACAGCCAAAATTGTAGTATTTCATATATATGTCAATATATTTGGGAAGAATATTTTTTAAATATATTTCAAATATATTTTTCTTCCCTGTAGCTAGACTGGCCTGCACAACTGCTTCTCTTCCATGCAATGGTCTACAGTCCCGACGTCATCAAGACCATCAAGGCCAGGGGCCATAGCCCTACACAGGAGTGATGACGCATAGGGACAGTCCACTGCTAGAGTATGAAGGAGCACGGTCTGTCAGGGGAGCAGAGTATTTGGTGATTAAATGGTTTATCCTCACCCTTAGACAAAAAGAGCGATTAAACCTTGCAGAGCCGGCACAGCCCCACTGCAAGGAGTCATTTTAAAGTTCCCTGAAGCTGGGCTTTCATACTAGGCACACCACCACCCACCTTATGACACCACCCTGGTCTGCCAATAGATCGCATCATGCTGTGGTATGGGGGCAGGGGTGTAAATCTTCACTACCATGGGGGACGGAGCCTGCAATAGAAGGTATGTGGCCACAAGGTATGACGTGAGTGATGTTCTACAGTTCTCAACTCATTTGTTTTTTAAACAATACTTGTTTTACTGTAATAAATAAAGAGGTGTCAACCATGGGAGCCATGTGATGAAGCTGGTGTGTGTGAAAAAAGAAGAAATGGACTAAAATGAGAAATGTTTTGGAAGGTAAAATATAAAAAGCCGCACAATAGAAGAAATGTTCTTTGGTATGCGGCATCTCACACAGGAGACAAAAAAGGAACATTCTAATGTATGATTTATACAGGGGCAAGAAAACCCTCACCGATCTCTGGCCTGTGACGCTGGATACGTTGACGATGTTTCCTTTAGTCTTGATGAGATGAGGCACCGCCAGTTGCGACAGATAGAAAAGAGACCTGGAAAAGTACGGAGATGAGGGGTTATTTTATATTATAATCATTTTATGTTGGGTATAACCTACAAGGATACAAAAAATGAGTAGAGCATAATAAACCCAATCAGATGGTCTAAGGAAATAATAAATACCTGGAGATGAATACACTTTATACCCCTACAGATTAGAAAACTGTAAATGTAAAGTAAATAATATTCTGGAATAGAAAGGGTTAAAGCAACAACCTCTGTTAGGATGTGACTGTGTATGACGACATCTAGTGGTGACATGAGCTAATGACAGAAAATACTGCTGGGACCTTTTTGGATACATTGCCCACAAACTGCTAAGCAGAAATAATTCTGGAACCAGTGTGGATTCTGGTGGAAACTGAGCTCAACACGTGAATGTGTAACCTCTTGGTGGTCCTGACCTAGTGCTCTTAATGGAATGCGAAATTCACAACACATTACATTATGCCAGAAAGTCTTTTTCTGCGTGGTTTTGGATTGTGTACTTAGTTATGTGGTCAGTCCTCCCAAGCATGATATGTTGCTTATAGGTGGAGCCTGGTGAGCGGAGTCACGCACAGAATTCCAACATCTCTCAGTGAGTTCAGTACTGAGCACTTCCTGCCAGAGTTTCTGACTCTGTTCCGGCCCGCCTTGGGGTGTTCCCACTCGTGCTGCATTATCCAAAACATAAAATTAAAAAACTGAGCAGGGGTGGTGGGGACCCTTCATAATGGGACCAGCAGGTGTACAGACCCAGGCACTCAGTGCAGGGATGGCGGGAACCCTTCATAATGGGCACAGTAGGTGTGCAGACCCGGGAATTCAGTGCAGGGATGGTGGGAACCAGATGCGGACTGACCATTTGGAAACTCGGGCACTGCCCGAAGTCAGTAGGGGGCCCCATGAGATGCCCCTGGTACCTCATTTTTTTTAGTTTGGGCAAGGACACGGGCCCCATGATCCCCTATTGCTCGGGGGCCCCATGAGTTGTCAGTCCGCCCCTGGTGGGAACCCTTCATAATATGCACAGCAGGTGTACAGACCCAGGAACTCAGCACAGGGATTGTGGGAACCCTTCAGAATGGGCACAGCAGTTGTACAGACCCGTGAACTGAGCACAGAGATTGTGGGAACCCCTCATAATGGGCACAGCTGGTGTACAGACCCGGGAACTCAGCACAGGGATGATGAGAAACCCTCATAATTTATTTATTTCAGGTACTTATATAGCGCCGTCACTTTACATATATATTGTACAGTCACATCAGTCCCTAACCCTCAAGGGGCGTACAATCTAAGGTCCCTAACTCACATTCATACATACACATACTAGGGACAATTTAGACAGGAGCCAATTAACCTACCAGCATGTCTTTGGAGTGTGGGAGGAAACCGGAGTACCCGGAGGAAACCCACGCAGGCACAGGGAGAACATGCAAATTCCAGACAGGTGGTGCCGTGGCTGGGATGGGCACAGCTGGTGTACAGACCCAGGAACTCAGCACAGGGATGGTGGGAACCCCTCACAATGGGCAGAGCAGGTCTGTAGAACTGGGAATTCAGTGCAGGGATGGTAGGAACCCCTCAAATGACAGCAGTTATAAAGTCTATGGAACCCTCTGAAGTTCCTGTTGGATCTCTCAACCTCTTGGGGCTTCTCTCTGAGGGCTCCCTTTCCAATTTGTAGCCCGGAGTAGAATCCCTTTGGGCTCTTTCACCTTCTTGGGTTACACTCCACTCTTTTTCCCTCTGCAGACCTCCCTCTGAGGGGTCTCTCTAGGTTCTGTGGCCCTTGTAGGGTCTGTGTTGACTCTTATGCCATCTGAGGGGAACCCTCTCAAATATAGGGCCCTCCATGGGGCTCCATTTGGCTTTATACTGACCTCTGTGGGGCCAGCCTTTGGCTCCATGGCCTTCCATGGTTCCCATTTTATTGCTACACTCCTCTTAGGTTTTGCTCTACAGTTCTGGTGAATTAGTAAATATTTGAAACCACAGAAATATGTTATGTATCACACAGCACCCCTCCACCATACTGAGAGAGTTCTTCCCCTCACCGAACATTGGTGTTCATCACTCGGTCATAATCCTCTAGTGTGGTGTTCTCCACTGTCCCCATCGCCAGGATCCCCCCACTGTTCACCAGGACATCCAGCTGTCCAAAGTGGTTGACTGTCTCCTCTACAATCTGCTGGAGGACCTTCTCATCTGTCAGATCTCCGGCGACCAGGAGGGGCTGTGGGAAAAAAGAAAGTCTGATAACCAGATGATCAAGGGGGACACAGGAATCTGACCTTGTGAGCAGGGATGGACTGACCATTTGGAAACTCGGGCACTGCCCGAGGGCCCGGGGTCAGTAGGTGGCCCCATGAGATGCCCCTGGTACCTTTTTCATAAGCTTTTTTGAGTTCGGGCAAGGACACAGGGGCCCCATGATCCCCTATTGCCCGGGGGCCCCATGAGTTGTCAGTCCGCCCCTGCTTGTGAGGGACACTAATGAATGACATAGGAGGAGTTAGGGGACACTAATCAATGTGACACCCAGAGGGAATAGATGAGGGGACAGTAATGAAGAACACATGCAGTAAATATGACATATCACGCCACCTTCAGGCCAGAGATCTCCTCACAGCGCTGGGCCGTCTCCTGCAGCTTCTCCTGGTTTCTTCCATTTAGGGCCAATTGGGCCCCCAGGCCAGCAAAGAGGATGGCAGTTCCGGCTCCAATTCCAGAACTGGCTCCAGTCACCAGGCACACCTTCCCCTGCAGGGACACCACCTGAGGATGGGAACAGAATGATGGGTTAACCTATCAGGAAATGCTGCAGACAATGTCATGTGTGAACATAATGGGGGGAGAGGAACAGATATTTCTATGCACAGCACACTTCCTGTACAGAGCGAGTCCCTGTTGCCTGAGCACACAGCTGGGGCCCTGACCTCAAGGGCCCAGAGACAGTTGCCCCATACAATGTAGCAACCGTCCCCACTTCTGTACTTGTTGCAGCCCATTAGACTGGGAAATTCTTATTTTAGTTTGTGAAACACCGACCCCTGTTGTGCCCTCTCCATCCCACTAGCCCCCAACATTGTAGTCAACAGGAGCCCCTCATCACACACAGCTTTACATTCATGATGATACTTTCCACCTTCACTCTGCAAACACAATGTAATATGTGTACAAAAGGGAAACTTTCCCCCACAGAGCCAAGACAGGCCCCACAAAGGGCCATAGACCAAGGTTAGGCCCCATGAAAGACTGCAGAGCAGTGAGGGACCCCACAGAGGGTGCAGAGCAAAAAAGAACCCAATGTAGGAGTTCTAGGGTCCAGATTGCCAAGTGGGACACCACAAAGGACCAGAAAGTAGAGAAGGACCCCTCAGACAACCAAGAAGGATCACAGAAAGGGCTGGAGCACCAATTGGGAAGGACCAGAAAGTAGAGAGGGACCCCTTAGAGAACCAGGAGGGATTCCAGAAAGGGTTGAGGTGGTTTATGATAAAATGTATTCTAAATAAACAGGGCGGTGTCCTCTCCCTTAAACAAAATATCGCAGTGCCTCCAGCCGTTAAAACACGGCAAATATTTAATAAACCAATAATGTGGACACCTTAATAATTGGATCACCACTTAATAATATTCCTTGAGTTCTTTTCACCAATGTGATTTCATTACCATATACACAAAATTTGCCTTTTTGATAAATAAATTTATACATGTACAAATATTTATATATATATATATATATATATATATATATATATTAATACAAACGCAAAATACTGGTGATGAATATATTTGTACACACAATCAAAGATATAGTATGCTAATATCTATGGTATCATACAATATATGATCAAATACGGTAAAACTAAATTTTGAGGGGTTAGTTGCAACCTATAGCGCTTCAGATATTATTTCCGATTACCCGCGGCTGTAGGGAAATAAGAAAGTATCTCTGACAAATACTACAAATCAGTATGCAGTATATAACCTCAGTACCAATACTCAAAATGTTATAGTAATAATTATACAGATAACCGTAGTACATTCCTACCCACACAATAAAATGTTATAAATCTTAATAAATTTTGAAATATAAAAGAAAATTACAATAATTTGGCACAGTCTCACCACTCCCTGAATCTCGATTGTGAGGCCTCCCAGTGGGATACAGTTTGGAAAAGAAAATGTTTCTGGTCAGTCAGGCACCAGAATTTAAATAAGCATCAGCGTCTCTGGCGAAAATCTTTTCCTTCAAAATGGCAGCTGGAAGTTCTCAGCAAAATGGCCGCAGGTAGCAAGTGAGTATAGCGCAGTATATAGTGGTAGTAGAGTAGTTAAGAAGTAGTTAGAAGTGATGAAGTGATTTAGCGATGATTTCAGAAGAAGTAGTTCATAGAAGTAGTTTAGTGAAGATTTTGAAGTTTTCTTCAATTTGAGGTGTTTTATACCATACAAGTTCTTTGTTCCGGAGGACTTCCCAACGGGCTTGCTGATTGGACGGTTGAGAAGTTTGCGTACCTATAGAAGTTCCTTACCTGTCCACCGGGGATAGTTAGGTATCACAAATGAACTGGTGATCTTAATGATATATACAGTATGTCTTTATAGATAATATATGGGTCCTATTCAAGTATAAATGATTTCCCCACTAACTCTCGAATCAGGACCATAGAAATATGTGAATATATTTGGTTTCTCATTTTTCTGATATATGAACTGTATTGGGATGGCTGATTTCCTTTGGAAATATAGAAATGACCCAACTCACAAACCATCTTATATTTTATAACTTCCATCTTCAGTTGAGTGGGATGCAGTACCCAACTTTGTGGAATAGATTTTGGTGTGTGGGTATTACCTTTGATAATGTTTCAGTTTAGATATACCAAGCTCTTTTTTTTGTAATCTTAACCATTAGCCGCCCGGCCTATAGCCGTTTGGCGGCATCAAAAGCGCTGTAGCTTTCCGGGTGCACGCCATTTGGCGTGCTCCCGCACATGCGCAGTTCGTGCAGTTGCAGAGCCGCGCGGCGGCGCGATCTGTCACTGGCCGTGTACCTCGGACACGGCCGATGACAGATCTGAGTACCGGCTCCCGTTGCCGGTACCATGTGATCTGCTGTGACCAATCACAGCAGGTCACATGACAGTTGTATACAATGGATGGATTCATTCATGCCATCCATTGTATACTAGTGTCTAGCTGTGACTGGTCACAGCTAATCACATGCACATGTCATGTGATTAGCTGTGGCCAAATCACAGCTAAGCACAAAAAAAAAAAAACCCTGAATGAATTGATGTCATTCAGGTAAATGCTTGCTTATAGCAAAGTAATTCTTTGCTATAAGCAAATTGTGTAAAAAAAAAATATATATATACTGATCACTTCCCCAAAGTAGTACAATGTTACTATGGTAACATTGTACTACTTTGGTCACAGTAAAATATGAAAAAAAAATCTTAAAAAAATAAAAGAAAAATTTAATAAAAAATTAAAAATAATAAAAAAATTAAAAAAAATATATATATTTTTTTTTTTCATACTGTCACCAGTCAGTGTCCCTGATCACCGTCATGCCAGTTATATGATGATGCTGTACTGCACTGGTGACAGTATGTAAAAAAAAAATAGTGAAAATAATTTTTTTAATTTTTTCATTTTCCAAAAAATTATGACAAAAAATATACAACTTCAAAAAACTTGCCATTCCTCTTATGAAGTACATTGGACTGTCTACTCTGCAAAAAGGGGCATTTGGGGGATATCTGTACTGTCCTGACATTTGGGGGGATATCTGTACTGTTCTGACATTTGGGGGGATATCTGTACTGTCCTGACATTTGGGGGATATCTGTACTGTTCTGACATTTGGGGGATATCTGTACTGTCCTGACATTTGGGGGGATATCTGTACTGTTCTGACATTTGGGGGGATATCTGTACTGTCCTGACATTTGGGGGGATATCTGTACTGTTCTGACATTTGGGGGATATCTGTCCTGTCCTGACATTTGGGGGATATCTGTACCGTCCTAACATTTGGGGGGATATCTGTACTGTCCTGACATTTGGGGGATATCTGTACCGTCCTAACATTTGGGGGGATATCTGTACCGTTCTGACATTTGGGGGATATCTGTACTATTCTGACATTCATGGACCTCAAGAAATTAGATTGGCTGTCAGTACTTCAGGATTGATCAATATTCAGATCTATACCATAGTTTGTGAACTCTATAACTTTCCTACAAACTAAATAATACATCCTAATTTGGGTTATTTTCACCAAAGACATGCAGCAGAATACATCTCGGCCTAAATTTATGAAGAACAATTATTTATTTGTAAACTTTTATAACAGAAACAAAGAAAAACGTGTTTTTTTTTTCAAAATGTTTGGTCTTTTTTTGTTAATTTAGCAAAAAATAAAAACCCCAGCGGTGATTAAATACCACCAAAAGAAAGCTCTAGTTGTGTGAAGAAAATGATAAAATTTTAGTTTGGGTACAATGTTGTATGACCGCGCAATTGTCATTCAAAGTGTGAGAGCGCTGAAACCTGAAAAATGGCCTGGGCAGGAAGGGGTAAAATTGCCCGGTATGGAAATGGTTAAATGAACCAAGTTTCTTTATGCTGAGTTCAGAGTTCACGGAGACGTGACATAGGAAGCTTCATCCATTGTTGGGTAATTAGGGAACACAGATTGGACTGGAGTTTAACCTCAGGATTCAATAGCTGATTGTGATAGCTCAGAGGTTGTGTTTGGTGATCACACACCTTCCAAGGTTTTGGGAGAACTCCAGACAATAAGGTCTTAGTCCCAGGATTGTCAGTTATGATATTGTGTTTGTTCATCTGCAGAAACTCAAATAGTTGTGTTTAATCCTGTTGTCTTTTAAGCAGATCTTTTCCACTCATTGTTTATTGTAGCTTCCTGGAAGGTCGCCTGAAATCAACTAAGGATGTTAACCATCACAGTCAGCTCAGAATTCCTTATGTGGGATAATATTTTTCTTAATAAATAGTCCAAAAGTCATCACAAGGTGGAGAGTCGAGAGGGACCCCAGAGAGGGACAGATAATGAGCATTGTTGGGAAATTATGGCAGTTTGTGAAACGACCCATTAATTGTGATTTATTACAACGGTTACATTTTAGTCACCAGGAACACCACACATCACACACAGATACACTGTACATTCAGGATGACACTTTCCACCTGTATTCTGTAAAAAAAAAGGCAATGGGGGCAATAGGGCCAGCAAGCAAAGAGAGACCCCAGAGAGGGCCAGCGAGCGGAGAGGGATCCCAGGGAGGGCCAGAGAGCTGAGAAGGAACCCAGGGAGGGCCAAAGAGCAGGGAGGGACCTCAGGGAGGGTCAGAGAGCAGGGAGGGACCCCAGGGAGGGTCAGAGAGCAGGGCTGACCAGAGAGCAGGGAAGGACCCCAGGGAGGACCAGAGAGCAGGGAGGGACCCCAGGGAGGACCAGAGAGCAGGGAGGGACCCCAGGGAGGACCAGAGAGCAGGGAGGGACCCCAGAGAGGACCAGAGAGCAGGGAGGGACCCCAGAGAGGACCAGAGAGCAGGGAGGGACCCCAGGGAAGACCAGAGAGCAGGGAGGGACACCAGAGAGGACCAGAGAGCAGGGAGGGACCCCAGAGAGGACCAGAGAGCATGGAGGGACCCCAGGGAGGACCAGAGAGCATGGAGGGACCCCAGGGAGGACCAGAGAGTGGAGAGGGATCAGATAATGCAACCGGCAGTTTATGAAAAACCAACACCTGCTGTGTCCCCTCATCCGGCTCACACCCAGCAGTTGTTATTTATTACAAATGTTACATTTTAGTCACCAGGAACACCACACATCACACATCACACACAGATACACTGTACATTCAGGATGACACTTTCCACCTACATTCTGTAAAAAAAAGGTAATGGGGGCAATAGGGCCAGCAAGCAAAGAGAGACCCCATGGAGGGTCAGGAGAACAAAAAGGGACCCCAGGGGGGGGCAGTCAGCGGAGAGGGACCACAGGGTGGGCCAGAGAGCGGAGAGGGACCTCAGGGAGGGTCAGAGAGCTGAGAAGGAACCCAGGGAGGGCCAGAGAGCAGGGAGGGCCAAAGAGCAGGGAGGGACTCCAGGGAGGGTCAGAGAGCAAGGAGGGACCCCAGGGAGGGTCAGAGCAGGGAGGGACCCCAGGGAGGGTCAGAGAGCAGGGAGGGACCCCAGGGAGGACCAGAGAGCACGGAGGGACCCCAGGGAGGACCAGAGAGCACGGAGGGACCCCAGGGAGGACCAGAGAGCAGGGAGGGACCCCAGGGAGGACCAGAGAGCAGGGAGGGACCCCAGGGAGGACCAGAGAGCAAGGAGGGATCCCAGGGAGGACCAGAGAGCAAGGAGGGACCCCAGGGAGGACCAGAGAGCACGGAGGGACCCCAGGGAGGACCAGAGAGCACGGAGGGACCCCAGGGAGGACCAGAGAGCAGGGAGGGACCCCAGGGAGGACCAGAGAGCAGGGAGGGACCCCAGGGAGGACCAGAGAGCATGGAGGGACCCCAGGGAGGACCAGAGAGCATGGAGGGACCCCAGGGAGGACCAGAGAGCAGGGAGGGACCCCAGGGAGGACCAGAGAGCAGGGAGGGACCCCAGGGAGGACCAGAGAGCAAGGAGGGACCCCAGGGAGGACCAGAGAGCATGGAGGGACCCCAGGGAGGACCAGAGAGCATGGAGGGACCCCAGGGAGGACCAGAGAGCATGGAGGGACCCCAGGGAGGACCAGAGAGTGGAGAGGGATCAGATAATGCAACCGGCAGTTTGTGAAAAACCAACACCTGCTGTGTCCCCTCATCCGGCTCACACCCAGCAGTTGTTATTTATTACAAATGTTACATTGTAGCAGACAGGATGATACTTTCTAGCTGCTCTCTGTAAATACAATATCCTGTTTGTAAATGGAGACACTTCCCCACTTGTCCAGCCACACCGTTCTTCATGTGTTTTGTTTCGGATGGAGTGGGTGTTGCGGATTTTCTCCCGTCCTGTCTGGTGACACGGTTGGCGCTGGCCCAGTAAGAGGGAAATCTCTGGACACCAGCAAGAACCCAGCAGGGGTTCCAGTCCCTCTGAACTCTATGCAAACCTGTTGGCTGGACATACACTTTAATAAAAGCTTCTTAAGTGCAGTAACGTCTAGTAACCAGTTGTTTCCCGGAGGAAGTGACACCAATACAAGCCGGTTGCTATGGGTTACTACACCTTACAGCAGTATAAACCCCAAACCAAAATTGTAATATATTGTATCTTAAATGTGGCGGCTGCATTCGTTTTCGTTTCCTATTATCTTCCCCACCTCTGTTTTCACCTGGTGATCTGGCCAGTAACACACCTCTTGTATTAGAGCACCGCCAGTCTGGATGAAGGAGCACAGGGGGACACAGCATCATTGTCAGTATGGGGGGGAGGGGGGTGTTCGATGGACTAGCAGAATTATATACACTAACAAATTGAAACCGGACTCCAGCTTTATACTCAAATGATAAAGGTTTTCCATAAATAAATTAGAGCTGATCATTGTAAGCACCCCCCCCCCAGCCAAATGGTTTGTATCTTCCCTCTAATTGATACTGATCTGACTGTAGGAGAGCTTGTACTGTTGAAAAAAATAAAACCACAACAAACTTACTAGCAGGATCACCAGGGGAAAACAATGGAAAGAAAGCCTAAAAAAGAATGAATACAGCATCTGAGGGCTCATGTACACTGCAGCTGCTCAACTGACGTTTAGGAACTGTTGTGCGTTTTTTTCAGCATCCCCTGAACTCTCGTTTCCCTACGTGTGTCCGTGTACACATGGTCATTTACAGGCAGTGGAGGTTACAGGCATGTTTTTTAAAGCACAAAAATTGAGTTCAGTAGAGTTTACTGGTGTTTCAAACGCCAAACTTTTATAACAGCGTGAAAATGTTTGTAAACGCGTTTATGTGCGTTTGTGTTTGGACACGTTTTTTGGCCGCTTCATACCCAGATGCTGTCCGGAGCCTTTTTTCATCATCAGAGATGCATGCAAATCGGTTTCCGTGTATTCAAATGGACCCGGTACACCAGCGCAGTCAGCTCCAGGTGTCGCATGAAGGAAACAATGGTAGAACGCGCCGCATTATACTCATGATGGGATCCATAGTGACTACAACCAGAAAACACCGGTCATCTCCACACATACTGCTCTCTCTGCTTCTGCTCGCTCTATTCCTCTCAAAATGTCTGAAATAGTTCATTATTTACTGTTTTTCAGTGCATTCTGGGCATTTGTGAAGGTCTCCTGAGGTTATCTTTTAAAAACGCTTCTAAATGCAAACGCGCAGAAACGCGGCTAAACTGACATTTTTAACCTACTGTGACAGTGTGGCGATCTGTCACCCAGGATTCTCAACAAGGCAGGTTGAGGGGCTCCGGGGTAAGTGTTTGATACGGAGGAAAGTGGCTTTTCACTTTCCTCCTTTGTTGGTAAGGTCCATTTTGGGATCTGGAGATTTCAAAGAGATCTGGGAGGGATGAAATCTCCAATCCTGGGACCAGGTTTTGGGAATGGCCAGGAGACTGATTGCACAGGTGTGTGCAGGCCTCTTCATAGAGTCAGGACTCCACCCCGGCAGACAGGAGGGCTCCCCCAAGGCAGACAGGAGGGCTCCCCCAAGGAGAGGTGGAAGCCAAACGCAGCAAGGGGCTGCTCGGGAGTAGCTGTGTGCTAGGGGCCGCTCGGGAGTAGCTGTGTGCTAGGGGCCGCTCGGGAGTAGCTGTGTGCTAGGGGCCGCTCGGGAGTAGCTGTGTGCTAGGGGCCGCTCGGGAGTAGCTGTGTGCTAGGGGCCGCTCGGGAGTAGCTGTGTGCTAGGGGCCAGCTGTGTGCGAGAGCCATGTTTGAAGGAGTCTGCAGGAGACAGACGTAAGCCTGAAGAGGAAGGCCAGAGGAAGAGGGTTTATATCTGAGAGCCGGGAGGCTGAATCTTTTCATTTATGTGGATGATCGATACCCCTGTGTGGGAAAATGCTGATGTTTTGAACTTTCATTTAAATAAAAGTGGGCTAAAAAGACCTTAAAAAGCAAGCGAGTTGCTGTGTGCGTTACAAAAGCTCTGCCCTTTGAAGCGAGTTCCCACACTACGTTTTCCAGCAGTCAGAAAAGTGAACCTAAGAATCGGTAAGCTGCCAAATATGAAATGTTCGTTTTTGGGTTTATTCTGCTTTCAGCCTGGTCAGGCTGGGTGAGCTATGGGATCCCATCCGTCATCCTCATCCGTAATAAAGCACTTGGAGACCCCCCATCCCCCCCAGCCTGGAACACACTTCTGCAGGTCATGTTTCAGGACTCTTCAGGGGCCACATGCTGCTTACAGTTTAGGGACTCATCAGGTCACAAAGCTCAGCATGACAGCGGCAACGCCTGGAAATAGAAGCCGGCCAGGGGAGCAAAGGGACCCCTTTAGGGATAGACACTCCGTACAGAATACAGTCATTGGGGACACATTCCACATGCGGGACATACTGACACACACAATGCACATTGACACGCATACTGCATACTGACACACACACAATGAACATTAACACGCATACTGCATACTGACACACACACACAATGAACATTAACACGCATACTGCATACTGACACGCACAATGCACATTGACACGCATACTGCATACTGACACGCACAATGCACATTGACACGCATACTGCATACTGACACGCACAATGCACATTGACACGCATACTGACACACACAATGAACATTGACACGCATACTGCATACTGACACGCACAATGCACATTGACACGCATACTGACACACACAATGCACATTGACACGCATACTGCATACTGACACGCACAATGCACATTGACACGCATACTGACACACACAATGAACATTGACACGCATACTGCATACTGACACGCACAATGCACATTGACACGCATACTGACACACACAATGCACATTGACACGCATACTGCATACTGACACGCACAATGCACATTGACACGCATACTGCATACGGACACACAATGCACATTGACACGCATACTGGCACGCACATTGACATGCATACTGACACTCACAATGCACATTGACACGCATACTGCATACTGACACGCACAATGCACATTGACGCTCATACTGCATACTGACATGCACAAGGCACACTGACACGCACGCACAATGCATACTGACACACACTGCATACTGACACACACAAGGCATACTGACACGGACACACACAAGGCATACTGACACACGCACACTGACACACACACTGCATACTGATACTGACACGCGCTGCTCACTTGTTCTTGCTGTGTAGCCATGTCTGCTCTTGTCCAGCTCAGGAATTTTTTTTTTTGTTGGAGCAACTTTATTAACACAACACTGAATTGCCGTGCCATGAACTCCTTCACCGCTGGAGGAATGAAAACATCCAGGACAGAGAATGATTTGATAAAAAAAAAAAAAAAACGCTTTGTCGTGCTTTTCACCAGAAGCCGCAAACTGATCAACATAAACAGAATGAAGAAACTCAGGACTTGGACTTACAGACCTCAACTTTTTTTAAAATATATTTTTAACACATTAAAAGTATTTATGTAACACGATGAAAATGATCACAAAAAAATAATATATTAGGATTGTCGTTGTATAAACATTTTTTTTTCTAATTGACTGCGGCTTGGTTCACACTAGATGTAGGTTAAAATTGTGCGTTTTTGTTTGAGATTTCACTGCATTTTCTGAAGGTTTCCCAACAATTTCTTGCATTTTGCATTGCGATTTCTATTGTAGTCTGTATGTGAAATCGCAACAAACTTCAGAAAAAGTAATACAAGAACTACTTTTGAAATCGCGCCGCAGAAAATCGCGTATGTTAAGACATTCACATTCATTAGATCTGATTTAAGGTATGAATTCAAGTCCCAAATCGCACCTGAAACTGCGGCAGTGTGACCGGGGGCTAAGGCTTGGTTCATACTGGATGCAATTTAAAATCACGTGTTTATCTGTGATTTCACCGCGTTTTCTGAAGATTTGTTTGCAACTTGTGAAGATTTCCCAATGATTTCTTGCATTTTGCATAACATTTTGCTGTGTTTTGTAGTCTATGTATGTAAAACATAGGAACTGCAGAAAAAGTAATAAAAAAACGACATATGAAATCGTGCCGCAGAAAATTGCGTATGTTAAGACACTCACATTCATTAGATCTGATTTAAGGTATGACTTCAATTCCCAAATCGCACCTGAAATTCGGTGATGTGAACCAGGGATAAGTGCTCGGTCATACAGGTGTGATTCCAGGTGTAATTTGCTCATTGAAATCGCACCTAAAATTGCATCCAATGAATGTGATTGTCAGTGTCTAAACACATGCGATTTGCTGCACAGCGATTTCTGAAGTAGTTCTTGCATGACTTTTTTTGCAGTTTTGTTGCGACTTCACATACATAGAATATAATGGACTGTAATAGCAAGAAATTGTTGAAAATCTTCACACGTAGCAATAAAGTCTTCAGAAATCCCACCTGAAACTGCACACAAATCACGCCATTTTAAATCGCAGCGCTGTGCCCGGGGACTTAAGCCCTGAGCATACGATGAGAATATCGGACGAACGATCGTCTGGTTTTTTTCACCTGCTACTCTCACATCAAAAGTGAAAAGGTTACCAAAGATACAAAAATTCTCGTACGAAAGAAAATAATTTCAGAATTGATGTCATGTATTTGTATTGTATTTTGGAACGAGCACTATACTGAATAAATGAAAATCGCACGATCTGGTATCGTACGAGAACAATTTTCGCGCTTGTCCCTTCGGATATTGTCATGATCGGCTCTCGAAAGCTGTGTATGAACGATCCGATTATCGGACGAACGGTCCTCGTATGAACCTTTCCGTGCGATTTTCTTATCGTGTGTATGGGGCATTACCCCGGGTTCACACCGAAGCATTTTCTGCACCATTTTGCAGAAATGCAGTACAGTTCACTTAACATGATTTCCTCTGGGACACGTTCACACCCGTGCGATTTCACCCGGTGCAGTTTTTGGAATGGGTCAGGGACTTTTTGAATGCGAACCGTTGCGTTTTTGGTTCTATAGACTTCAATGGAAATGCTGCAGAAAAGCATGTATTGAATTTTTTATGTGTTTTTGTCATGTTTTTGATTTGTTTTGCATTTTAAATCTGCCAAGCAACAAGAAAAAAAAAATGAGGAAAAAAAACGCATGTCTCCGGGCTGTGGAGCTATTCAGGTTCAGCGCCACCCACAGTGGAGAAAATAGACTGCATCTGCCTACACACATGACCCGACTTTCCCCCTAGACTTTGCCTCTACTTTGTTCTTCTCATTATTCCAACCTTGACTTGTTTACTGGACTTGTCTTGGTCTGCTGATTCTGTGCTGCTTTGCCCGACTGTTACTGACCTCAACCTGCCTCCTGGACTTGCTCTGTCTATTGATTTGGTCCTTCGCTGCCGGCTGTCACTGACTGCTGCCTGCCTCCTGACTCTGCTTCCATCTTCTGCTCTCCTGCCAAGCTGCTTCACCATCCTGTCCTGAGGACTGCGGCTTCTAGCTCTACCCACCTAAGATGCAGACATACCAGCCAGCTACTTCAGCACTTTGTGCCCTCAGACTCTCCAAGTCCACCTTCAGGAGTGTTGGGCAGGAGGTGCAGGAGAGGCATAGGAGTGTTGGGCAGGAGGTGCAGGAGAGGCATAGGAGTGTTGGGCAGGAAGTGCAGGAGAGGCATAGGAGTGTTGGGCAGGAGGTGCAGGAGAGGCATAGGAGTGTTGGGCAGGAGGTGCAGGAGAGGCATAGGAGTGTTGGGCAGGAGGTGCAGAAGAGGGATAGGAGTGTTGGGCAGGAGGTGCAGGAGAGGCATAGGAGTGTTGGGCAGGAGGTGCAGAAGAGGCATAGGAGTGTTGGGCAGGAGGTGCAGAAGTGGCATAGGAGTGTTGGGCAGGAGGTGCAGAAGAGGCCTCCACAAGGTTCCAGTCTTCACCAGCTCACATAGTACTCTAATTGTTATTTTGGGATAAAACCTGCCTAGTTTCTTACATTTTGCTGTCAAGTGCTCATGTACTTTTCTGATGCTAGCCAATTACTACCTAACACGTACCCGAAGTCCAGTGGTGGACTGACAACTCATGGGGCCCCCGGGCAATAGGGGATCATGAGGCCCCTGTGTCCTTGCCCAAACTCAGAAAAGCCTATGAAAAAGGTACCAGGGGCATCTCATGGGGCCCCCTACTGACCCCGGACCCTCAGGCAGTGCCCGAGTTTCCAAATGGTCAGTCCGCCCCTGCTAAAGTCTATATTTTAGGTTGTTTTGGAATAATTGGGGATACAGGGATGGAGGAATCTTGCCAACTATCTGTACAGGTTTCTAACTTGAGTTACCGCATCTCATGGATCCACGGCTCTGGGCCTCTCTCACTGCTTTCTTGGCTCTTTTACTTGCACCACCATGCTGCACAGGCCTGTGTCCTGAACTCTAAGTAGGAGCCCAACTGACTCCTGTGCTGAGACCTGCAGTCAGGATCTGGATCACCTGCTGGTCGCACTGTGCTCCCCAGATCGGAAAGCTTGCAGTTCCAATGTCCACCAGCGGGTGTGTCTCAGCAGTCAGCACATCCCAGTAAACAGTTTCCACCCGATGCTGGGTGCTGGAAGGGTATTTAGGTCCTCCTCTACTAGTGCCTCTTGCTCCAGTGTTTTGCTACTGCCAGATTCTGTTTGCCAGTGATCCTGATCTTGCTCCTGCCCTGCACCCTGCTGCCTTGTACCTTCCCCCCCTTGTTCCTCATCCCAGTTTTCGTTCCCCCTTCCCATCTGCTCCCTGCACCTCCAGTTTTCCCTGCTTCTCTGTATATATTGTATATAGTTAGTTAAACATTCTGTTTTTTAGGTTGATTAGTCACGTATTCTGTCACTGGTTCTTTGGTTCACTTATATTTTTATGTTTGCTGATGTTTGAATGGATTTTGTTTCAGTGTAAATAAATCACACATAAAGCGGAGTTCCACTCACACTGTAAAAAAATAAGTCATCAGCTACAAAAACTGTAGCTGCTGACTTTTAAAAAACAGACTGACTTATCCCCCCTTATGTATTATACATGGAGATCATATCCCCCCTTATGTATTATACATGGTGATCATATCCCCCCCTTATGTATTATACATGGAGATCATATCCCCCCCTTATGTATTATACATGGTGATCATATCCCCCCCTTATGTATTATACATGGAGATCATATCCCCCCTTATGTATTATACATGGTGATCATATCCCCCCTTATGTATTATACATGGAGATCATATCCCCCCCTTATGTATTATACATGGAGATCATATCCCCCCTTATGTATTATACATGGAGATCATATCCCCCCTTATGTATTATACATGGAGATCATATCCCCCCCCCTTATGTATTATACATGGAGATCATATCCCCCCCCTTATGTATTATACATGGAGATCATATCCCCCCCCCTTATGTATTATACATGGAGATCATATCCCCCCTTATGTATTATACATGGAGATCATATCCCCCTTATGTATTATACATGGAGATCATATCCCCCCCTTATGTATTATACATGGCGATCATATCCCCCCTTATGTATTATACATGGAGATCATATCCCCCCTTATGTATTATACATGGAAATCATATCCCCCCTTATGTATTATACGTGGAGATCATATCCCCCCTTATGTATTATACGTGGAGATCATATCCCCCCCTTATGTATTATACATGGCGATCATATCCCCCCTTATGTATTATACATGGTGATCATACCCCCCCCTTATGTATTATACATGGAGATCATACCCCCCCTTATGTATTATACATGGAGATCATACCCCCCTTATGTATTATACATGGAGATCATATCCCCCTTATGTATTTATACATGGAGATCATATCCCCACCTTATGAATTATACATGGAGATCATATCCCCCCCTTATGTATTATACATGGAGATCATATCCCCCCCCTTATGTATTATACATGGAGATCATATCCCCCCCTTATGTATTATACATGGAGATCATATCCCCCCCTTATGTATTATACATGGAGATCATATCCCCCTTATGTATTATACATGGAGATCATATCCCCCTTATGTATTATACATGGAGATCATATCCCCCCTTATGTATTATACATGGTGATCATATCCCCCTTATGTATTATACATGGAGATCATATCCCCCCTTATGTATTATACATGGAGATCATATCCCCCCTTATGTATTATACATGGAGATCATATCCCCCCTTATGTATTATACATGGAGATCATATCCCCCCTTATGTATTATACATGGAGATCATATCCCCCCTTATGTATTATACATGGAGATCATATCCCCCCTTATGTATTATACATGGTGATTATATCCCCCTTATGTATTATACATGGTGATCATATCCCCCCTTATGAATTATACATGGAGATCATATCCCCCCCTTATGTATTATACATGGAGATCATATCCCCCCTTATGTATTATACATGGAGATCATATCCCCCTTATGTATTATACATGGAGATCATATCCCCCCTTATGTATTATACATGGTGATCATATCCCCCTTATGTATTATACATGGAGATCATATCCCCCCTTATGTATTATACATGGAGATCATATCCCCTTTATGTATTATACATGGAGATCATATCCCCCCTTATGTATTATACATGGTGATCATATCCCCCCTTATGTATTCTACATGGTGATCATATCCCCCCTTATGTATTATACATGGAGATCATATCCCCCCTTATGTATTATACATGGAGATCATATCCCCCCTTATGTATTATACATGGAGATCATATCCCCCTTATGTATTATACATGGAGATCATACCCCCCCTTATGTATTATACATGGTGATCATATCCCCTCTTATGTATTATACATGGAGATCATACCCCCCCTTATGTATTATACATGGAGATCATATCCCCCCCTTATGTATTATACATGGAGATCATATCACCCCTTATGTATTATACATGGTGATCATATCCCCTCTTATGTATTATACATGGAGATCATATCCCCCCTTTATGTATTATACATGGAGATCATATCCCCCCTTATGTATTATACATGGAGATCATATCCCCCCTTTATGTATTATACATGGAGATCATATCCCCCCTTATGTATTATACATGGAGATCATATCCCCCCCTTATATATTATACATGGAGATCATATCCCCCCTTATGTATTATACATGGAGATCATATCCCCCCTTATGTATTATACATGGAGATCATATCCCCCCCCTTATGTATTATACATGGAGATCATATCCCCCCTTATGTATTCTACATGGAGATCATATCCCCCCCCCCTTATTCTCCTCTTCTCAGTTGAGAATAAATTCAGTTCCTCTAATCTTTCCTCATAGCTGATCTCCTCCATGCCTCGTATCAGTTTGGTTGCCCTTCTCTGTACTTTCTCCAGTTCCCCAATGTTCTTTTTGTAAATTGGAGCCCAAAACTGAACTGCATATTGAAGATGAGGTGTTACTAATGATTTCTCTCTGGAGTCTATACCTCTTTTAATACAAGAGATGATTTTGCTCGCTTTAGAACCCGCAGCTTGGCATTGCTGCCATTATTAAGCTTGTGATCTACCAGAACCCCCAGATCCTTCTCCACCATTGTCCCCCCTCCCAGTTGTACCCCCCCTAGTATGTATGATGCATATTCTTGGCCCCCAAAGTGCAGAACCTTACATTTATCACCATTAACCCTCATTGGCCCCATAGTTCCCCAATTACACAGAGCATTGAGGTCGGCTTGTAAATTGGAGACATCCTGTAAGGACTTTATTCCCCGGCACAGCTTGGTGTCATCTGCAAAGACTGAGATGGGATTTATAATCTCAGATCCGACATTGTTTATAAATATATTAAAAAGTAAGAGTCCCAACACTGAACCTTGGGGTATCCCACTAATTACACTGAACCTTGGGGTACCCCATTAATTACACTGAACCTTGGGGTACCCCGCTAATTACACTGAACCTTGGGGCACCCCGCTAATTACACTGAACCTTGGGGTACCCCGCTAATTACACTGAACCTTGGGGTATCCCACTAATTACACTGAACCTTGGGGTACACCACTGACACCACTAGACCATTCACAGTATGAATCATTAACCACTACTCTCTGAATATGATCTTTTAGCCAGTTTTCTATCCATTTACATTGGGATTGTTCCAGCCTGTAGACTTTACCTTACACATTAGCCGTGTGTGGGACACTGTGTCCAAAACTTTTGCAAGTCCAAGTATACCACGTTCACCCCCACCCCTCTGTCCAAGTATACCACGTTCACCCCCACCCCTCTGTCCAAGTATACCACGTTCACCCCCACCCCTCTGTCCAAGTATACCACATCCACAGCCACCCCTCTGTCCAAGTATACCACATTCACCCCCACCCCTCTGTCCAAGTATACCACATTCAACCCCACCCCTCTGTCCAAGTATACCACATTCACCCCCACCCCTCTGTCCAAGTATACCACGTTCACCCCCACCCCTCTGTCCAAGTATACCACATCCACAGCCACCCCTCTGTCCAAGTATACCACATTCACCCCCACCCCTCTGTCCAAGTATACCACATTCACCCCCACCCCTCTGTCCAAGTATACCACATTCAACCCCACCCCTCTGTCCAAGTATACCACATTCACCCCCACCCCTCTGTCCAAGTATACCACGTTCACCCCCACCCCTCTGTCCAAGTATACCACATTCACCCCCACCCCTCTGTCCAAGTATACCACATTCAACCCCACCCCTCTGTCCAAGTATACCACATTCACCCCCACCCTTCTGTCCAAGTATACCACGTTCACCCCCACCCCTCTGTCCAAGTATACCACGTTCACCCCCACCCCTCTGTCTAAGTATACCACGTTCACCGCCACCCTTCTGTCCAAGGTTTTGCTCACCTCCTCATAAACATACATGTGGTAAAGACGTATATGGTAATGACAGGGCTTGTTTTGAAACATTGCCCATAAACTGCTTATCTAAAATAATTCTGGAACCAGTGTGGATTCTGGTGGAAACTGAACTCAGTATATAATTAATCAACCTCTTAGTGTCCCTATCCTAGCTGTCAGGACCAGGATCTGAACCTGTAATCACTGTGGTGTCTGGCTGTGGCTATTCTCACTGTGCCTCCTGAGAAGCTGGATATCTGCCTGTCTGATCTCTTAGGACAATCTTGCCTTGTTTCTTGTTTCTGGTGAACCTTTAATTTCCTGATTCAAGCCATGTCTCTGCATTTCCTGTTTGCCAGATTATTGTTCCCTTTCCAGTCAATATCATGTTCATCTGTATACCTGCAGCCATTTTTATCTCTACTACTACTCATTACCAGCCTTGGCTTGTTCCTTGTCTATATTTCTGTTTGATCCCGACCTGCAACCATTCCTTAGCAACCTTTGGCATGTTTACTGAGTACACTGCTGCTTGATCCCTACCGGTTATATCTGCTACTGAACTCTTGCTTGCCCACCTCCTGGTGGGGCATTCCTGAGGACCATGACCTACCTGGTACCAGTGGTGTATTTAGTTCATGTGTTGCCCTTTGGCACTAAAATTGGGCGCCCCTCACCAGCCCCCCTCTCACCGCCACCACCCTTGACAACCACAGCCCATCACCGCAATCCCTCCACCAGCTACCCCCACCACGACTAACACCCCCCCCCTGCTGCAAACGCCCGATTCATGCACTAACCTTAACCTCCAGAATGAAAGAAGCAGCCGGCCAACCCCGCACTCTTCAGCAGTGTGCAGCCTCCTCGGATCTCATGGTGGATGTGACCAGGTCCCCATCCCTGATACTTGTGTCCTTTCTCCCTGGGGGTGGTGTTGCCCCCTGAAAATTGCCACTCTAGGCAAACACCTTGTTTGCCCATGGTAAATACGCCACTGCCTGGTACTAACATATAGCAACACCCATCTACACCATCAGGAGCTCTGGTGAATACCAGTTAGCACTTAGACTCAGCACCTCAGGTGAACCCGTGTCATCCATTAGGCCCGCTTGAGTACTTTTCCAACTGGTTGGTGGGAGCCTCTCTACTGCTATTGCTACTGGTCTGTGTGCCTGACCCCTGACACTAGTGCTGTTAACTGAATTTAAATTTCAAAACACAATACTGGAAGGTTTCTTCCTGTGTAGTATCTGATTGTTTATTGAAATGGTCAGTCCTGCCATGGATGATGTTTCAGTTATATTGGGAGTCCGGTGAGCTGAGCCACCTACTGAGCAAAAGTATGGCGGGCTCAGCAGGTTTGCAGATTGGACACTCTAGGCTCTCGGGACTTTTCAGCTGTCTTTCCTTCAGAGAGTCCCAGACAGAGGAGTTTATCTCCACTTTATAGCCCTTTGTAAAGTCTCTCTTGACTTTTAAGCCCTTTGAGTGGCCTTTATCAGTTCTTAAATCCTGCATGGGGCTCTTCTCAGCTCTATGAAGCTCTGTAAGTCCGTTCTTGGCTTTACAGCCATCTGTGGTTGGCTATTTTGGCTCTGTGAACCATGGTTGGGTCCATTTTGGCTCACTCTGGAGTTTTAGTAAATATATGAAGCCACATATATGAAATGTTTTCAATGGCCCATACCACCCCTTCACTATACTGAATGAGTCCTTCCACTCACCACACATTGGTGTTCATCACACGGTCATAGTCTTCTACTGTGCAGTTCTCCACCGACCCCTCACCTGAATCCCCCCACAGTTCACCAGCACATCCAGCTGTCCAAAGTGACTGACTGTCTCCTCTACAATCTGCTGGAGGACCTTCTCATCTATCAGATCTCCAGGAACCATGAGGGGCTGTGCGGGAAAAGACACATTACCTGATAACCAGATAACTAAGGGGGATAAGGAACATTGGGGGAGGATGGATAAGGTAACTTGCATGTGATACACAGAAGGGGAAGGTAAAACAATGTCACACACAGCAAAATAACGGGACAGTAATAAATGTCATATTTACAGAACAGATGAGGGGACACTAATAAATGTGAAAAACAGAAAGAATTGATAAGGGGATAGTAATGAGGAACACACATTGTATACATGCAGAGTACATATGACATATCACTCCACCTTCAGGCCAGAGATCGCCTCACATCATTGGGCCGTCTCCTGCAGTTTCTCCTGGTTTCTTCCATTTAGTGTCAGTTGGGCCCCCAGACCAGCGAAGAGGATGGCAGTTCCAGCCCCAATCCCAGAGCTGGCTTAGGTCACCAGACACACCTTCCCCTGCAGGGACACCACCTGAAGATGGGCACAGAATGGAGGATTATCTGAAGATGGATACAAAACCCAGAAACTGCCACAGGCAATAACTTTGTCACCATGATGGGGGAGGACAGATATTTCTGTGCACATCACACCTCCTGTGCCATTGGCTGCAGACATAAGGCTATAAGACATAAGAGTCCCTGTACCCAGAGCACACAGCTGGGGGCCCTGACCTCAGGGGCCCAGAGATAGTTGCCCAGTGAGGGAGTCAAGAGAGACCCCACAGAGGGCCAAACTGCCATGCTGGACCCCATTGAAGGCCATATAGCCAAGACAGGCCCCAGACATGGAGTAGAATTAAAATAGGCCCCATGGAGGGCTTTAGAGCTGGAAGGGACCCCAGTGAGGGAGTCAAGAGGGACCCCACAGAGGGCCATAAAGTGTAGTATGGCCCCCTAGAGGAAATAGAAGGATCCAACAGGGAGCTCAAGAACCTACAGCAGCCATCACTAAATGGCGGACCTAGCCACTGTGTCATTCGGACCCGATGAAAGTTCTTCCTGCACTACTTTTTGCAATTTCGGGTGCGACTTACATAAACATCTATGCATGAAGTCGCACCTAAAGTCACACTGACATGTGACTTTGAAATCATGCACCTTCAAGTAAAGCCACACAATTTCAAAGTCGGATCCAGTGTGAACCAGGACCTAAAGTGAAAAAAGTCTAAAACCTACAGGCATTAATAGGAAAGCATTAAACACAAGTTTGTCTATGCAGCCTGTAGGTGGGGCAGGCGTTTGGTACCCGGAGTGGGGACTGATGAAGGAAGTGGCTGGAAGCAGGTCTGGCAACAAGACTCCTGAAGGTGGGAAAAGTTCCTGGCTAACAGCAAAGACGTGCAGTCCCTGCTCTGTCCCTCCTCCATTGGAACCTCTCCCAATGCTAGACATGCTGTCTCTAACCAGCGGGGTCCTGTCAATGTCCTAGCCACTGCGCAAATGAGTGCCAACTACAGAGAGACAGTTCTATTTATTAGTACTGCCCACACTAAACATGGCTGTCAAGGTCATCCAGCTGATAGCTACTCTCCTGATGATGCCTACAGAGGCCTTAAAGGAACAAATGGCATGGCAGGTGCCATAACAGCACCACATGTGCAGCAAGGCTGAACTGCACCCGTCTACAAGACCTTTCATAGATGTTTAGTTCAGGAGCCTGGAGCCCAATTAAAAGTTGCAGATTCACATTTTATCTTTCTCGTTTACCCTGAGGTGTGCTATTGCCCAAAACTAGGCACAAAAAAAGTCCCGATTAAACCACAGCAAACCCCCCCCCCCTGGCTATCACCTCTCCTTGCTGCAAAAAGGGTGAAAAGGAAAATGTGATTGAAGGTATAATGGCATTATCAGACCCCCGTAGCCTTGTAGACCCCCGTAGCCTTGTAGACCCCAGCAGCCCTGCATACTTAAGTATAGGAAGGAGTTAATAGGTTGGAGATTCTGCTGACACTCTGCTCTACAGTTCCAAGGGTGTTTGGATTGCAGCCTCTGCCTCCACCTTGTTACGCCAATGGAACCAATGAACTTGAGTACAAAGCACATTGAACCCTACACTTGCAAGAGGCACGGCAAGACCAATAGCAACTAACATGCAAAGAGAAGACCTTCTCCCAAGAGTACCCCACACTGTGCCTCACCAGAGATTGGTGGGAAGGAGAGCTATAGGAAATACTCCATCCAGCCTACCTCAGAGCCATCTGCCAGATTCATAGTTGCTGCCATAGTGGAACCAGACTGCCTGGTGCAGCACTGCTGACCAGAAGAAATCTAAAGTAACACTAGTGGGAAGGTCCACCATGTGCTACATCCCCCACCCATTTGTTCTCCTGGCCTGGTGTCTGTGGATGCTGGTACCAGGGTATACCCACAACGGCCATATTTAGGGTTGCCACCTCATCCCTTTAAAACTGAACACAAATAATTACACAGGTTCTGGGGCTGATTAAGGTGGCAATTAAACTCACCTAGTGCTTTATCTGCCATAAATTGGCCACAGAACCTGTGTAATTAATATGTGGTTGGTTTTAAAGGGATGAGGTGGCAATCCTATCCGTATTGCTGTCCATTCATGGAGACCTGTGGTGTCAAGGACCACGTTCTGTCCTGGCCCAGGCACTTGAAGTGTATCACCTGTTTCATGTGTCACCTATGTGAAAGTAAGCAAGGATACTGGTCACCTCTGCTTCAACCTCACCGACACCCAGGGAGGAGGAACATGAATCTGCTTTAGCTGTGCACATCACCCCCCAAAGGATTCAGAGAGGTCTGGGGCCCAGCTGGCTACTGAGGGCCCCCCTCTACTTCACACATCCTAAGTCAATGCAAGGGAGAACTCAGAGCCTGACCAGACAAGAATAATGGGGGGCTCCCTCTGCACCCATGGGAGTAGTTGTAGAAGGAACGTTGGGGAAAACCTAGCAGGTGGTGGGGAGGGAAGGTTTACCAAGCAGGATACTAACAAAGACAGGCCAAAAAGGCCCACATATGCAATCCCTCCAGGTTAGCTGTCCCTGAAGTCACGGGGAAGCATATACTGGGAGGACACTGCGACTAGCACAGAGGCCTGAGGGAAAATAACAAACCATTTTGAAGTTCCTGTTATGGAAACAGGAACACTGAGGACACTTGGGGACTGTGACCTTTTTCTGATTGTAGATGATGTGTTTCCTATTTTAGGTTTGTAGGAGCCTCTCTTCCTCGTGCCGTCCTGAAGGATGGTATGGGAAATCTTTATCCGTACTACAGCACTCGGTGACCTCCAGCCCAGAACAAGCACCTGCAGCTCAGATTCAATGGCTGCATGCTTGTTACTGGTTAGAGAATCATTAGGTAACAAAGATCGGAATGACAGTGGCAGTGCTTTGAAATATCCACCGATCAGCCATAACTTTATGAGCTCCGACAGGTTAAGTGAATAACATTGATTATCTCGTTACAATGACATCTAAAAGTGGCTGGAATATATCAGGCAGCAAGTGAACATGTTGTCCCTGAAGTTGATGTGTTCAAAGCAGAAAAAAATGTTCATCGCAGTGTGTTGTGTATGGGAATGCGTAGCAGCATCAGGGTGCCCATGCTGACCCGTGTCCACAACCAAAAGTGCCTACAATGAGCAGGTGAGCATCAGACCACAGAGCCATGGAAGAAGGTGGCCTGGTCTGATAAATACATTTTCATCATGTGGATGGCCGGGTGCATGTGAGTCTCTTACTGAGGAAGAGATGACACAAGAATGGGAAGAAGACAAGCTGGCGGAGGCAGTGTGATGCTTTGGGTAATGTTCTGCTGGGAAACCTTGAGTCCTGCCATTCACATGGATGTTACTTGACACGTGCCACCTACTTAAACAGTATTCCCTGATGGCAGTGGCCTCTTTCAGCAAGATAATGTGCCCCTCCATACTGGAATAATGGTTCAAGAATGGTTTGAGGAACACAACAACGAGATTGAGATGTTGACTTGACCTCCAAATTATCCAAATCACAATCCAATCAAGCATCTGTGGGATGTGCTGAAAAATACAAGTCCGATGCAGTCCCCACCTCACAACGTACAGGACTTAAAGGATCTGCTACTGATGGCTTGACATCAAATACCACAGCGAACCTTCAATGGTCTGAGTCCGTGCCTTGTCTGGTCAGGGCTGTTGTGCTGGCAAAGGGGGACCTACTCAATGTTAGGTGGGTGAAGGGTCCCCTTTAAGAATAGGAACTCTGTGCTGAATAAAGTCATTGGTGACACACTGCAAACTAAACGCACACTGCACACACACACTGCGCACACACACACTGCGCACACACACACTGCGCACACACACACTGCGCACACACACACTGCGCACACACACAGCACACACACACTGCGCACACACACACTGCGCGCACACACACTGCACACACACACTGCACACACACACACTGCGCGCACACACACTGCACACACACAGCACACGCACACTGCGCACACACACTGCACACACACACTGCGCACACACACACTGCGCACACACACACTGCGCACACACACACTGCGCACACACACAGCACACACACACTGCGCACACACACAGCACACACACACTGCGCACACACACAGCACACACACACTGCGCACACACACACTGCGCACACACACTGCACACACACACACTGCGCGCACACACACTGCACACACACACACAGCACATGCACACTGCACACACACACACAGCACACACACACTGCGCACACACACAGCACACACACACTGCACACACACACACAGCACACACACACTGCGCACACACACTGCACACACACACTGCACACACACACACTGCACACACACACACTGCGCACACACACACACACACACACACACACACTGTGCACACACACACACACACACACTGCGCACACACACTGCACACACACACACACACTGCACACACACACACTGCGCACACACACACACACACACACACTGCACACACACACTGCACACACACACACTGCGCACACACACTGCACACACACACACAGCACACACACACACAGCACACACACACTGCGCACACACACTGCACACACACACACTGCGCACACACACACACACACACACACACTGCACACACACACTGCACACACACACACTGCGCACACACACACTGCACACACACACACAGCACACACACACACAGCACACACACACACAGCACACACACTGCACACACACACACTGCGCACACACACACACTGCGCACACACACACTGCGCACACACACACTGCGCACACACACACACACTGTGCACACACACACACACTGCGCACACACACACACTGCGCACACACACACTGCGCACACACACACTGCGCACACACACACACACTGTGCACACACACACACACTGTGCACACACACACACACACTGCGCACGCACACTGCCCACGCACACACTGCGCACACACACACTGCACACACGCACTGTACACACACACACACACACGCACACTGCACACACACACACACACACACTGTGCACACACACACACACACACACACACTGCACACACACACACACTGTGCACACACACACACTGCACACACACACTGCACACACACACACTGCGCGCGCACACACTGCGCGCACACACACTGCGCACACACACACTGCGCACACACACACTGGGCGCACACACTGCACACACACACAAACTGTGCACACACACACTGCGCACACACACACTGAGCACACACACACACACAAACTGCGCACACACACACTGCGCACACACACACTGCGTGCACACACAACCTGCTCACACACCCTGCACACACACAAACTGCGCACACACACACACTGCTCATACACACTGCACACACACACACTGCGCACACACACACTGCTCACCTGCTCCTGCTGTGCAGCCATGTCTGCTCCACTCAGTTCCAGAACTGTATTAGGACTCAGCAATCACCGGCTGGGCTTTTAACTGCTTAACTGGTTACAGAATGCAGAACTGCAGGATGGACAAAGATTTTTTTTTTAAATTGCTTTGTCAGGGAAATTTCTGTTAATGACCAGTCAGAGGACCTGCCTGGGAAGTCTCTGCTGGAAGCTGCAAGCCTGCTCTGAGCACATCTACAATTTGTTCAGTTAAAGTGATTGTAAAGGTTATATATTTTTAAAATTTAAATAACAAACATGTTGTACTTCCTTCCTCTGTGTAATGGTTTTGCGATCCTCCTCTTCTTGGGCCCCCCGTCAGCACTCCTGGCTCCCCACTACCCCCACCATGGAGTGAATCTGCGTGGTTTCAGTTTGCAGGTTATTCATCAAACTTCCTATAAAATCAGGAAAATGTGAACTTTAATCTAAACCCGAGTGAAGTCAATGGTGGGCAATTCTTCAAAATCCATTCTGGCCATTTCTAAGGCTAATAGGCAAATGATTGTCAAAGGGGAGCTGGGAGCTGCCATAGACTGGACATGTACCAGAAAAAAAATAATATTCACTAAGCAAGAAAAGGACTCTGCATTTTATGTAACTTGTAGGGTGATATGGGGAGAAAAAAAAACAATTCATCGAATTACAGGCGTACCTCGCCTCGGTTAACGGAATTTTCGGTTTACGAATGAAAATCAATTGAAAATAATGCCTCGGTCTACGATTTGTTTTTCGCAATACAAACTGATTCATTGGTTTTCAATGCATTTACGATTTTTTTTTAATCATGTCCCTTTATGCCTTTAAAGTGCACTTTATAAAGAGTTCTGAACAGATAAAACTTTTTTTGACTTTTTTCTGACCTCCGGAGTGGATTAATTGGTTTTCAATGCATTTACTAATTAATTTTTAATCATGTCCCTGTACAGTATTTATGCCTTTAAAGTGCACTTTATAAAGAGTTTTAAACAGATAAAAGACTTTTGTTAAACTTTTTTCTGACCTCCAGAACGGATTAATTGGTTTTCAGTGCATTCCTATGGGAAACCATGTTTCGGTTTACGAATCTTTCGCAATACGAAAGGTCCCACGGAACAAATTAAATTCATAAACTGAGGTTCACCTGTAAATACTTGGGAGATACCTTTAAGCTGTACACGCTGTCACAAAACAGTACAATTTTCTCCGACAGTGTCACTGACACCATATTCTGGGATGTGTTATAACTTTTTTTTCACTTTTCCATTACCCCTTGGCTTACATACAGCAGCTGAACTCCAACCTAATTCATTTCAACTTGTTTTTTTAATTTATCTAAGAGTAATAGTGTCCTGTACCTGACTGTGGATCCAGAGATGACAAGGGTGACCTCTTGTGCAATTCCCATCCAAGTACCCCTGGTAGTGGAGATGGGGACTACTGGGGCCTGAGGCTTGACACAAGTATGCGATATTATGGATCTATGCTCGGCGTAACATCATCTTTTATTTTTACAAAAAACTTGGGTATTTTATTGTGTTTGTGTGCACTAAAACTCATTAACCACTTCCCGTCCGGCCATTGTATATAAACGGTCAGACGGTGGCAGTGCAGGGTGCGGCCTCCCCGCACCCTGCTTGTGCGTGCTCCCTGGGAGCGTGCAGCACCGCGATCTGTTGCCCGCTGCGTCCTCCGGACACAGTGGAACACCGATCGTCGTACGGGACCTCTGTGCGAGTGTCAGGGCAGGAGCTGAGGAACGGACAGGCAGGCCTAAACAATGTAGCGCACTGGCTGACGACAACCACCACCCACAGACCGAAGTCCCTCAGGGCGTGGAGTCTAAGTCCCAGGCTGCCCTTCACCAGGGCCCCTGATGGTGGGGATGGACTTGACGCAGCCAGGAACCAGGTCGCGGCCCCCGAGACACCTCAGTTGCGGTAATGGCCGCCGCCAATGGCGTGTAGCTGGTGGAAAAGACAATAGGGTAGTCAGGCAGGCCGGGTCAACAACAACGGGACAAAACGGTACAGGACAGCAGATGAGAATCACAGGTCACGAGCCGGGTTCAGCAACAGAGGGTCAGATCAAAGGAGAACGCAAAGAATAGTCGAGTCACAAGCCGAGTCAGATTCCAGGAGAGTCACGAGAGTCAGAACAGAGTAATAGCAGCACAAAGACACAAGACACAAGTGCAAAGAGCATGTGCGGACCACAGGCTTATATGTCATCAGCCACACCCCTCTGGGGGATGGACCTCAGAGACCTGAAGGCATAAAGGATTCCCACCATGCTCAGCAGAAATCCAAGATGATGCCAGCACATGGAGTAACAAAACCTCTGGGAAAAGGTAGGACCTTGACAGCGAGGTTCCGATCATATGATCACTGATTGGCCAATCAGTGATCACATGCAAAGTAGTAAGCAAAATGTCACTTCTGACATCATTGCTTACTACATATGAAATTTGTGAATGATCACAGAGATCACATGGTACAGGGCTATTCACAACAGCCTTGTACCATGTGACAAGCTGTGACCAATCACCAATTGCCAATACTATGCATGGCACACGCTCTGTCATGCACCGCCTGGCGGTATCTCTAGCAACCCACAGGACAGAATTCCCCAGGGCGCGGGGTCTAAGTCCCAGTCTGCTTATTCACCAGGGCCCCTGATGGTGGGGATGGACTTGGAGCAGACAGTGACCAGGTCTCGGCCCCTGAGTGCACCCGCCTGTGGTAGAGGGAGCAGCCAGAGGTATGTACTGGAAGAGAGCCTGATGTGAAGAGGCGGATATACCTGGGCAGCAGTGACCAGATCCGTGCTGAATGGATGGACGGATGGATGGCAGGGTAGTGTAGCGTAGACAGACGGGCCGGGTCGGTAACAGCGGAGACAGAACGGTACAGAGCAGCAGACAGAGAGTAGTCGGGTCACACACCAGGTTCAGCAACAGGAGGTCAGATAACACTGTTCAACAGGTAAAAAGTTTTGGGCATAAAATTAGCTAATCTTACATAATTTTGGGGTGCTGAAAACTAAAATGACCCTAAAAAATGTTGATTGGCTCTAGTTTCCATGATATATTCACCCATCTAATGACGTAAGCCATTCAAAATTATGATGCAACTTCAGCTGCATATTGCGCAATTGATACTGGTGACCAATAGAAAATTGCATTTATACTGAGATGATGCAATATTAGCCTTTAATTGCATCACTTCACTGCATAAAAGCTGCAGTATCTGTAGCTGATTGGAGTTCGTCTTTACATTTCGTTTTATGCTTATATAGGCTACTCAGTAATGCCTCCAACTTGTGTGAATAAAGCAGATAATTTCTGCTATATCTGCGGTGAAATAACTTTTATCTCACAAAAAAGGAGGATAACAGGAATGATTAAGAAAGCCTACAACTTGTATTTTGGCTGCAAGATAGGAGACCAGGACAAGAGCTGGGCACCACATATATGCTGCAATTCTTGTGGGACGGCACTGGAGCAATGGTTGAATGGAAAAAAGGCATCTACAGTTGCAAGAAAAAGTATGTGAACCCCTTGGGATTACGTGGAGTTTTGCATGAATTGGGCATAAAATGTGCTCTGAACGTCATCTAAGTCACAACAATAGAAGAACACAGTCTGCTGAACATAATACTACACAAACATTAGATGTTGCCATGGTTTAATTGCACATAACATATAAACATTCACAGTGCAGGGAGGAAAAAGTATGTGAACCTTTGGACTTAATAACTGGTTGACCCTCCTTTGGCAGCAATAACCTCAACCAAACGTTTCCTGTAGTTGCAGATCAGACCTGCACAACGATCTGGAGTCATTTTGGACCACTCCTCTTCACAAAACTGTTTCAGTGTAGCAATATTCTTGGGATGTCTGGTGTGAATCGCTCTCTTAAGGTCATGCCACAGCATTTCAATGGGGTTGAGGTCAGGACTCTGACTGGGCCACTCCAGAAGGCGTATTCTGTGCTGTTGCAGCCATTGTTTTGTTGAATTACTTGTATGCTTTGGGTCATTGTCCTGTTGCATCACCCATCCTCTGCGGAGCTTCAGTTGGCAGACAGATGGTCGTACGTTTTCCTGCAAAATGTCTTGATAAACTCTGGAATTCATTTTCCCATCACTGACAACAATCCGTCCAGGCCCTGAGGCAGCAAAGCAGCCCCAAACCATGATGCTCCCTCCGCCATGTTTCACAGTGGGGATGAGGTTTTGATGTTGGTGTGCTGTGCCTTTTTTTCTCCACACATAGTGTTGTGTGTTCTTCCCAAACAACTCAATCTTGGTTTCATCTGTCCACAGTATATTTTGCCAGTAGTGCTGTGGAACATCCAGGTGCTCTTTTGCAAACTTCAAACGTGCTGCAATATTCTTTTTGGACAGCAATGGCTTCCTCCGTGGTGTCCTCCCATGTACTCCATTCTTTTTTAATGTTTTCCTTATTGTAGATGTGTCAACAAAAATGTTAGCATGTGCCAGAGATTTCTGTAGGTCTTTAGCTGACACTCTGGGATTCTTCTTTACCTCATGCAACATTCTGCACTGTGCTCTTGCAGTCATTTTTACAGGATGACCACGCCTAGGGAGAGTAGCAACAGTGCTAAACTTTCTCCATTTGTAGACAGTCTGTCTTACCGTGGACACATGAACATCAAGGCTCAAGGAGATACTTTTGTAACCCTTTCCAGCTTCATGCAAGTCAACAATTCTTGATCGTAGGTCTTCTGAGAGCTCTTTTCTGCGAGGCATGGTTCACATCAGACAGTGCTTCTTGAAACCAGTAAACCCAAAACAGGTGTGTGTTTTTTAAGGGCAGGACAGCTGTCAGCAACACATCCAATATCATCACACTGATTGGAGTCAAGGTTGGCTCACTCCTGGCTCCAATTAGCTCTGGGAGAAGTCATTAAGCTAGGGCCTCACATACTTTTTCCTCCCTGCACTGTGAATGTTTACATGTTATGTGCAATTAAACCATGGCAACATCTAATGTTTGTGTAGTATTATGTTCAGCAGACTGTGTTCTTCTATTGTTGTGACTTAGATGACGTTCAGAGCACATTTTATGCCCAATTCATGCAAAACTCCACGTAATCCCAAGGGGTTCACATACTTTTTCTTGCAACTGTATGCCTTTCGCTGTGCCAATGATTTGGAGAGAGCCAACAGATCATGTTAGTAATTGTTACTTTTGTATGGTGCCTCCAACAAAAGGGCTAAATAAGAAGAAAAAGTTATCTGTGCACTATCCAAATATTCCATCGGAAATACGTCCAGTTCCTCATGGAGAGGGGCTACCAATTCCTAAAGCACCAGAATCCTTCGTGGTTGAGTCAAGTGAGGAAGAACCTGAAGCGTGTAGTCATCAACCGTCAACCTCACATAACCCAGACTTTCTTCCATCCACACCCACTGAACCACACCTCATTACACAAGTGGAATTGAGCGATCTTATCAGAGACCTGGATCTTCCAAAGAACAAGGCAGAGCTTTTGGGGTCAAGACTACAACAGTGGAATCTCCTAGCAAGTGATGTTCGTACGTCTTTCTACCGTCATCGTCAGAAAGATCTGATCCCATTCTTCGTCCAGGAAGGTGATATTGCTGTATGTAACAATGTTCATGGTTTAATCTCAGCCATCGGCGTATGCTATGATCCCGATGAGTGGAGGCTGTTCATTGATGCTTCAAAGGCGAGTCTTAAAGCTGTTTTGCTCCATAATGGCAATCAGCTGCCGTCAGTTCCAGTTGCTTACGCAGTTTCAATGAAAGAAACGTATGAAAACTTGAAAGAGCTTTTAAGGTGCATCAACTATGATGAACATCAATGGTCGATTTGTGGTGACCTGAAGGTGATTGCTATCCTACTTGGACTTCAAGGTGGATATACTAAGTACTGCTGCTTCCTCTGTGAGTGGGACAGTCGTGCGAGAGAAATGCACTATGCCAAAAGAGACTGGCCATTACGCCAGTCATTGCAGCCTGGAGAAAAAAATGTTAACTATCCAGCACTTGTAGACAGCAATAAGATCTTATTACCTCCATTACACATCAAGTTGGGATTAATGAAAAACTTTGTTAAGGCAATGGACAAGAATAAAGCAGGTTTCAAGTACCTGATTAGCAAATTTCCAGCACTTAGTGCTGCAAAAATAAATGAAGGAGTCTTTGTTGGGCCACAGATTCGTAAACTTATTCATGATGATGAGTTTCTTTCTCTGTTGCGTGGAAAGGAAAAGGCTGCCTGGACAGCATTTGTATCAGTGACATCAAATTTTCTTGGAAACAATAAAACACCAGACTACAAGAAAGTGGTAGAAAAACTCATCCAGACTTACAGAAATCTGGGTTGCAACATGTCTCTAAAAATTCATTTTCTACATTCACATCTGGATTTTTTCCCACCAAACTGTGGAGCAGTGAGTGATGAACACGGAGAGCGCTTCCATCAAGACATTGCAGCTATGGAAAGAAGATATCAAGGTAAATGGAGCCCATCAATGCTTGCTGACTATTGCTGGACAGTTGTAAGAGATAGCCCTTTCCTCGAATATAAGAGAAAAGCCAAGAGAAGCAAAACCGACACAAACTGAAGACAAAACTAGTGAGAATCCTAAGTATTAAAATGATTCAACTTAGCTTATGGCTATAATTTTTCTTGGTAATCCTATGCAATATATGATGCCATTTAGGCTTTGTTATGTAGTCAATATCACTTGCTTTATATTTGTGGAAAGACATCTATCTATATAATTATTGTGCATTATGTAGTCATTACGCCTATAGTAGAAAACTTTCCGTTTACAGAAAAACTAGAGCCAATTGACAAATTTCATTGTTATATTTGAACTCAGAATGTGAAATTCATTAAGAAATGGATCCTTTTGTTTCCAAAACTGGCAAAAAATAAAAATTTGTTGAACAGTGTAATCAGGGGTATGCAGGAGAGTAGTCAAAGGAGCCAGGGGTCAGAGAAGGAGATGGTCAGCAAAGGTCAGGATGAGGCAGGATCGGCAACAAGGTCAATCGGCAGGAAAAACGAGCAGGAACAGATAATGAAGAACATACGGCAATTTGAGTCTGTGCAGGACTGGTTTAAATAGTGCGCCCTGCACTGTCATTGGTGCCAGGCGCGCATCCGCGATCGCGAGTGCGCATGCTCGGCTGCCGCCATTGCTGCAGCTGCCTAGGTCCTATCGCCCGCCGGTTAGAATGTATCGGCGTTCTGCGCATGCGTAGACCCGTGCGCTGCCGCGATTGCTGACACGCTCGCACACACCTGCTGTTGGAATTGGCACCAAACTCCCTATATAAGGACTGTGGAAGAGACCAGATATTTCTGGATGAGCTTCAACTACCAGTACTCCTTGCTTCTGTGTCTCCTGTGTTCCTTGGAATTCCTGCTATCAACCCAGCTTGCCTCTGGACTTTTCCTGTCCTCTGACTCCTGGTTTGACCCTGCCTTGCTCCTCTGACTGCTCTGCCTGATTCCTGTGTATAACCCCAACTCTATTCCTGACCATGCTCCTACCAATCCTCTGACTTGACTCTCTGTATGACCTTCGCTCCCACCTTGACTAAACCTTCTCAGTGTAGTACTGCCAGTCTGACCCCTCTCCCGCCTCGGGTACCACCCGCTTGTGCTCGCTGCCTTGGTCCTGCTATATCTCCAAGGGCTACAGAGGTCCTTCCATCAGTCCTGACAGATGCCTTGGTCCTGCTATATCTCCAAGGGCTACAGAGGTCCTTCCATCAGTCCTGACAGATGCCTTGGTCCTGCTATATCTCCAAGGGCTACAGAGGTCCTTCCATCAGTCCTGACAGACCAGCTGATGGCTACCTTCTGCAAGCAACCTTCAGCGGATCTTCCTAAATGGCACTCGTGTTTTTTTTAACCTTGCACTCTCTGTTTGCACCTCCAGGGGTGCTCGGTGCTCAGCTGTGGGGGAAGTCCTCTTGTCGATTTGGGCTCCAACCAGGTACGTGACAGAGGAAATTATGTTAACGTTAGAGAAAATGTGAAGCATTTAAACTGATATGCAGCAGACATGAACTGGTATAAAAAGAGAAATAAAGATTTATTGATTACACATATACACGCAGGCGTCTCTATGATACTATGATTTTCTCTGTGGATTTATCACGGACACATAACGTTTTGGCCACCATCCACGAGCAATGCCACTCCAGTGATAAATGACGCTGCATCTGATGCCAGGAAAGCGATTGTCCGGGCAACTTCTTCCACTGTGCCAGGGCGCCCCAGGGCGTGCGTTTCATGTAAGCGATTCAGGAACTAGAAAAAGAGAGAAGGAGCAGAAAGATCAATGCCAAGACATGAGGAGAGCAAACACTGAGAGATCAGTGAGAACACGGAGAGACACATAAAGAAATAAATAACAGAGTTCATACGAAGAGAGAAGGGACTATGAGTTCAATGCAAAGAAATGAGGAGAGAAGGAGCTGAGAGATCAATGCCAAGAAATGAGGAGAGAAGGAGCTGAGAGATCAGTGCCAAGAAATGAGGAGAGAAGGAGCTGAGAGATCAATGCCAAGATACGAGGAGAGAAGGAGCTGAGAGATCAGTGCCAAGAAATGAGGAGAGAAGGAGCTGAGAGATCAATGCCAAGACACGAGGAGAGAAGGTACTGAGAGATCAATGCCAAGACACACGGAGAGAAGAAGCAGGCAGATCAATACCAAGACATGAGAGAAGGGACTAAGAGATCAATGCCAAGACCTGAGGACTGAAGGAGATGAGAGATCAATGCCAGGACACGAGAAGAGAAGGAGCTGAGAGATCAGTAATCTACATTGGCTCACAATTGATGTGATCCAGAAATATTTGGACAGAATAAAGGTGAATAAAGCACCTGGACCGGATGGCATACATTCACATGTCCTTAAAGAATTGAGCTCTGTCATTTCAAAGCCATTGTTTCTCATTTTTTTGGGACTCTTTAATGACTGGCATAGTACCACTGGATTGGTGTAAGGCCAATGTGGTGTCAATATTTAAAAAGGGTTCAAAATCTTTATCAAGTAATTATAGAGCTGTTAATTTAACATCTATATTTGAGAAGATTCTGGAGAGTTTAATAAAAGACCACGTAGATGAGTTCTTGCTGTAAAAAAATATTTTATGCAACAGACAGCATGGATTCATGAAAGACAGTAGTTGTGAAACAAATCAGATGAAGGAATTGAAGGAATTGTTACCATTGAATGGCCCCCACGCTCTCCTGACCTAAATCCAATTGAACAGCTCTGGGATATCATGTTTCGGTCCATCCGACGCCTCCAGGTTGCACCTCAGACATTCCAGGAGCTCAGTGATGCCCTGGTCCAGATCTGGGAGGAAATCCCCCAGGACACCATCTGTGGTCTCATTAGGAGCCTCCCCCAACATTGTCAGGCATGCATACAAGCACCTAGGGGGGGGGGGGGCATACAAACTACTGAGTTGCTGCAATGAAATTTCAGCAAAATGGACTCGCCTGCTGCATCTTTTTTTCACTTTGATTTTCGGAGTGTCTTTGAATTCAGCCCTCTGTAGGTCGATCATTTTCATTTCCATCAAATGATGGGGCATCTTTAGATTCCTAACACATTACCCCGTCCATATCCAGCAAGAAATTTTCTGCATTGAGATCTGATGTGGTTTTTTTTCAAAGTGCTCCTTGAATGTTTCTGAGCAGTGTACAGTATATATATATATATATAACCATTATGTATATTGTATCTGTGCATTTAGCTGTTTGCCTGGAGTTCGGGGTTAATGATGAAGACTCCAAGGCTATTGTTTGGCCTCAGGTGAGAAATGAAAAATGTACTAGAATGTTCCAGTTAAATTTTGCTCAGTTCATTGTTAAGGCATTTGGGGTACTCTAGAAATAAAATAGTATTTGTGACCCCCAGGGGTATTATTTACTAAAACTGGAGAGTGCAAAATCTGGTGCAGCTCTGCATAGAAACCAATCAGCTTCCAGGGTTTATGGCCAAAGCTTAATTAGACAAGCTGAAGTTAGAAGCTGATTGGCTGCCATGCACAGCTGCACCAGATTCTGAATTCACCAGTTTTAGTAAATCCCCCCAAGGTGTCCAAACACTATGTAAAAACATAGGATGGACCATATAAAACAGGACAGCTTTAGGTCCCATTTTATCAACAGAAGGTCCCATATTTGTATTATCACAGGTTATCTTTACATTTCCCATGCAGACAAAAAGAAGAAGACTAAATGATGATTGATATCAAACGCTGGAGGCCACGTTCACCAAGCAAAGGGTTCGCTTAACGCTCACGCATACAGTCCCCACAAAGCTCAGTGATCTTTATCGGACCCTGGACCTTACTGATGTGGGGTACAAGCTGTGATAGTGTGCTCTCGATAATCCAATAGTCATGAACAGAGCATGCTCCCCCCTCTACATACCGCCTGATATTGCTCCTCGTTCATTCCGCCTCTCCTATGCAGTTCAGTTAGGATCACCCCAGGACTGGAAGAGAAGCAGAGACATTGTCAGATGGAGCATGCAAGAGAAGAATGATCACCCTCTAATTTCACCTTCCTCCCTTTTGACATATAGCATCCTGGGCAGAATTTTAGCCAACATATGCAAAAGAAACCACAAATCTAGCTCAGAAATTAAAAATTGATATAATAAAGACATTTTGTAAGGTTTGCATTGGTGGAACACTTTTTAGAGGGTGGTTGAGAGGTGGCTGGGAGGCAATATGTCACTTGAATGAGTTACTGCACATAAAGTGGTTGTATAGCACACCAAACTTGGGAGGGGGGAGGGGGTGGACAGAACCTTAACCCCTGGTTCATGTCTCTTTGGGTGGTGCCGGTGCGGGACCTGCACAAATACCTGCAGCCACACCCGCACCACCCGCACAGAGGAATGAGGGACCCATTAATTCTAATGGCAAGAAAATCGCAACCGTACTGGGAACCTCAATTCTCGTGTAGGCTGCGATTTCAAAGTGGTGCAGGGACTTCTTCCCTGCATGTCCCAGGACACGGGAGTACATTCAAATGAATGGGGTCTCATGCCTGTGCAAATCGCAGCTCCTGCACAACTGCAGAGATGTGAACCAGGGCTAAGGGATGCTTTTTTTCACTGTCAGTGCTGACTGGTCTTCAGCTGTTCCCTGTGTCCTGCTTTCTTCCAGTGTGTTCCTTTGTTTCTGACTCGGCTTGCTCCTGACCTGAACTCGGATTCTGCTCTTGGCTTGTCGCCAGTTCCTGACCCGGCTTGCTCCTGACCTGATCTCTGATTCTGCTCTTGACTTGTCGCCAGCTCCTGACCCGGCTTGCTCCTGACCTGATCTCGGATTCTGCTCTTGACTTGTCGTCAGTTCCTGACCCGGCTTGCTCCTCACCTGATCTCGGATTCTGCTCTTCACTTGTCGCCAGTTCCTGACCTGGCTTGCTCCTGACCTGATCTCAGATTCTGCTCTTGGCTTGTCGCCAGTTCCTGACCCGGCTTGCTCCTGACCTGATCTCGGATTCTGCTCTTCACTTGTCGCCAGTTCCTTACCCGGCTTGCTCCTGACCTGATCTCGGATTCTGCTCTTCACTTGTCGCCAGTTCCTGACCCGGCTTGCTCCTGACCTGATCTCAGATTCTGCTCTTGACTTGTCGCCAGTTCCTGACCCGGCTTGCTCCTGACCTGATCTCAGATTCTGCTCTTGACTTGTCGTCAGTTCCTGACCCGGCTTGCTCCTGACCTGATCTCAGATTCTGCTCTTGACTTGTCGCCAGTTCCTGACCCGGCTTGCTCCTGACCTGATCTCAGATTCTGCTCTTGGCTTGTCGCCAGTTCCTGACCCGGCTTGCTCCTGACCTGATCTCAGATTCTGCTCTTGACTTGTCGTCAGTTCCTGACCCGGCTTGCTCCTGACCTGATCTCGGATTCTGCTCTTGACTTGTCGTCAGTTCCTGACCCGGCTTGCTCCTGACCTGATCTCGGATTCTGCTCTTGACTTGTCGCCAGTTCCTGACCTGGCTTATTCCTAACTTCGGCTCTGCTTATGATTTGGTACCTCGCTGCCCACATGTTGATGACCCTGGCTAATCCTGTAACCTTGCTCCTGTCTCCAATCTTGGCTTCCCAACCTGTTGGAGTGCCTGCCCGGCTGTCTTCTGTTGCGGGTCTGCACCTCACTGAGTGTCACGGCGGACAGTCTACTGAAAGCTCTCACAAGCCACACATCCTGGGCCTGTAGCACAAGTGGAGTGCCCCTTTAACCTGGGCTGGACTACTGAGCACGGCTGCTATTCCTGACCTGATGGCTCACTCATCTCCTTGGGACGACGTCTCCTGCTGTGGGATCTCCTATCAACATCTGCTGGCACTCATGTTCCTCCTGTCCCTCGGCACCCTCTATTCCGCTCTCAGTGGGGCCTGGGCTGGAGATACAAGAGAGGCCAACCTCGTTATTTCAGTCTCCTCTCTTTTATGTGGCAGATATGCTTTGTTCCTATTTCATGTCTGAGGCTCACAACCACTTTAAAGTATAATTATCCTTTTGGTAACCCCATCAACCCCATGATTGGGTGCATGGGAAGCCAGCAACCTCTGTCCTACCACTGCTGGTCACCAGTTAGGTGAGGTGGCTTCCACAAGGCTGACAGGAGAGGGTAGAGTGGAAGGAACATGTTGTTCTTAAAATTTGGAGGTGCCATTAGAAAAGTGCCAAGTGAATGTGTAAGGGTCCATGCAAATTGGGCATAAAAAATTCTGCTTCTCCAGGAAATTTGCATTTTTATTTCTTCAGCATGTAGAAGCAGCTCCATCTTAGCCTATGTGTCAATGCACATTAGGGAGTTTGCAGGCATTTCTGCAGAGGAGCATTTACCAAAAGTTCAGGTTCATTGTGGATCTCGGTGCGTTTTCCAGTTTGCAGAAATGCACTACAGTTCATTTGACATGGCTCCCGATGGATCCAGTTCACATCTGTGCGTTTTGAGCCGGTGTGCTTTTTGGACAGGGTCAGGGACTTATTCTTAGCAACAGAATGCGTTTTGTGTGTTACAGACTTCAATGAACTTGCACCAGAAATTCAAGTGTTGCGTTTTTGATACGTTTTGCATTAAAGTACCACAGGAACCTTTATGTGTCCAAAGTCACATGATAAGGTTAGGGTTACATTTTAGAGTTCGGGTTAGAGGTAATTGTTAGGGTTAGAATGCTATCCCTACCAATTACTGATAACCCTAATAATTACTACTAACCCTAGCCGTTATCCCCAACATTTCACACTAACCCCAACCATAGCCCTTATCCCCAACATTTCACCCTAACCCTAGCCCTTATCCCCAACATTGCAACCTAACCCTAGCCCTTATCCCCAACATTTCACCTTAACCCTAGCCCTCATCCCTAACCCTAGCCCTCATCCCCAACATTGCACCCTAACCCTAGCCCTCATCCCCAACATTGCACCCTAACCCTAGCCCTCATCCCCAACATTGCACCCTAACCCTAGCCCTCATCCCCAACATTTCACCCTAACCCTAGCCCTTATCCCCAATATTTCACCTGAACCCTTATCCCCTACATTTCACGTGAAGCCTAGCCCTTATCCCCAACATTTCACCCGAACCCTAGCCCTTATCCCCAACATTTCACCCTAATCCTAGCCCTTATCCCAGCATTTCACCCGAACCCTAGCCCTTATCCCCAACATTTCACCCTAATCCTAGCCCTTATCCCAGCATTTCACCCTAACCCTAGCCCTTATCCCCAGCATTTCACCATAACCCTTATCCTCAACATTTCACCCTAACCCTAGCCCTTATCCCCAACATTTCACCCTAACCCTAGCCCTTATCCTCAACTTTTCACCCGAACCCTCATCCCCAACATTTCACCCTAACCCTAGCCCTTATCCCCAACATTTCACCCTAAACCTAGCCCTCATCCCCAACATTTCACCCTAATCCTAGCCCTTATCCCCAGCATTTCACCCTAACCCTAGTCCTTATCCCCAGCATTTCACCCTAACCCTAGTCCTTATCCCCAGCATTTCACCCTAACCCTAGTCCTTATCCCCAACATTTCACCCTAACCCTAGCCCTTATCCCCAACATTTCACCCTAATCCTAGCCCTTATCCCCAGCATTTCACCCTAACCCTAGCTCTTACCCCAGATTCACACCTAAACATTTTCCGCAGCATGCAATGCAGTACAGTCCATTTAACACGATTTCCTATGGGACACGTTCACATCTCTGCATTTTCACCAGGTGCCTTTTTTGGAAAGGGTCAGGGACTTTTATGAACGCAAAAAGCATGTTGTGTGTTTTTTATGCGGTTTTGATGTGTTTGCCATTTTAAATATGCCTAGCAACAAGAAAAAAACACAAAAAAAGAAGCAAAAACATGTAAAAAAATGCATGTGTAAAAACGCAAAATGCAATGCAGAAACAAATCAAATGCAAACTGCATAGGTGTGAACCTGGCCTTAATCCTGAATCTAATATGCAGATTTGGAAACATAGAGGCCCCTACACTACTTTGATGCTACTTGAGTGCCAGAGAATGTAAAGGCGCATCAAAGTCACACTACATGATACAGAAGGTCATACTTTCTTATTAGATAAAACAAACATCTCAAAAACACATCAAAAACGCGTGTTCAAAAATGCAAAATGCACCGCTAAACGTATGCATCAACTGGAACCTGCATTGGTGTGAACCTAGCCTTAGGGGCAGAAAAAAGTACATTTTTGAATGGTGTTTTAAGGATTAAAGATTAAAAAAATAAACATACATAAACGCAGCATAGGGGAATGTTTTGCACATGCAAGCAAATGCCCATAAACTTTCCTAAACTCTTGCTGAATAAAAGCAACTATGAGCATTTTTTCTGCTGTTCTTTCTGTCACCGGTTCTTTCTGCCCCTAGTATGCATGGACCCTGATAAAGACCTTCCATACATGGTTTGGTCATCGCTAACATTGGCTATAGTTTCTTTTTGCTGAGATAGAACGTTTAGTGGAAATTGTCAAGTTTATGTCATTCTACTCACCAAACGGCATTGACTCGGACCTGCTTCTTGCCCAACTCTAGAGAGAAACAAAAAACACAGTGAATAAGATTTTAATGGAAGACTTCTATTAAACTGAACATCCAAAGCCAATGTTGCACTATGTTTGGCATCATGCCTCACTCTATACAATTTTCTTAACTGCTTTCTGACCACCCTATAGCAGAAAAACTGCTACAGGGCTTCACGGGTGCGTAAAATCACGTGTATATATACGTGATTTTGCATTTCCAGGCAAAGCACACGCACGTGCTCCCTATCAGTGCCGTCATTCATGGTTATCACTCGCCGGCGCCCGGTGATTGCCGAGCATTTCCCACGGGGAGAACTGTTTGCAATCAAAACAGTTCTCCCTGTCAGCTCGTGCACACTGCTTTGGATGGCTGTTCAGGGCACAGCTGTAGGCAGGTGTAGTCTACCTCCAATCAGAGTGGTACTGCAGCCCGAAGAGGACATCAGGAGAAGCCTGATTTGTATCTGGTTTCCTGGGCTCTGAGGGCAGCATTCCAGTTGGCTACGCTACATCCCGGTGACCCTTGGTGGCCATCTTGGTTCTGCAGAGTCTTTAAAAGTCCCTTCCCCCAGGTTTTGGCATTTTTGCAAAGTATCTAGAGTAGGGAAAGTACACCCTCCTGTCAGGGAAAGTGATAGCTGCATGGAAAGATTCCAGATGAAAGGGACAGGCTAGAGCAGCAATGGGCAAACTACGGCCCGCGGGCCGTATACGGCCCAGCGAACCTTTTAATCCGGCCCGCGGAGCTAGGCTCCCGCTAGGCTCCTCTCACAGTCCGCCCTGAAGACCGGTGTAGCATGAAAATCTGTCTCCTATGAGGATCTGTCCCCCTCGACGTATCTGCGCATGTGCCGGAGATCGCCGATCGGCTGCTAATGCCTGAAACTGGCACATGCGCAGATACGTCGAGGGGGACAGATCCTCATAGGAGACAGATTTTCATGCTACACAGGAACGGCGCGGGAACACGGCGAGAGGAACACGCGGAGCAAAGGTAAGTGAATTGACACAGGGGGGACTTGGGGACTTAATATGGGGGATGAATTAATATGGGGAATGAATTAGTATATGGGGGATGAATTACTATAGGGGGGATGAATTACTATGGGGGATGAATTACTATAGGGGGGATGAATTACTATGGGGGATAAATTACTATGGGGGATGAATTACTATGGGGGATGAATTGCTATATGGGGATGAATTACTATATGGGGAATGAATTACTATGGGGGATGAATTACTATGGGGGATGAATTACTATATGGGGGATTAATTACTATATGGGGGATGAATTACTATGGGGGATGAATTACTATATGGGGGATTAATTACTATATGGGGGATGAATTACTATGCTTACTATGGGGGAATATTACTATACTTACTATGGATGACACATACACATCATTCATCTACTCTTGGTGTGGCCCCCGGGTCCAATATATGAACCCATTGCGGCCCTCAAGTCAAAAAGTTTGCCCACCCCTGGGCTAGAGGCTCACAGTCCTGCACAGAAGCCTTCCCTTTGGGACCCGACCAGCCAGACCACAGTGGTCCCTTTGAAGACAGACACTGTTGGTGTCTGAACTGTGAGTATTACCCTTAGTGGCAGGGCCATGGATAAGGGGGTACCATCAGTCCTCATGTACGGGGCCCAGGCCAGCAGGGGGTCTCAGGCAGTTGTATGAATCGGATGTGGGCAGAGAGGGTGATGGGTGTGGTGGGGGTGGATTACTGGAACTGATCCCCTGTACGGCTTTCTCTTCAGCAGCTGAAAGCTGGCTCCTTCTTTTCTCCTTCCTGCTGGTTTTCAGAGTCATACAGGGGATCAGTTCCAGTAATTGCCCCCCTCCCTCCACTGCACCCTTCACCCTCCCTGCACATCATATAATTCCCCTCCTACCCAGGTTCACCTATGTGCCCCCACCACCACAGTGCTGCACAGTAGGAGCCTTCAGAATGAAGAGTGGGGAAAGAGCACCAGCCCCTTCCTTTCCTGAATGAACACAATGGGTGATCGGTACTGATCACTCACTGCGTTCATTCATAACTGAAGCATAGTAAACTACATTTTTTGGGGGTGAACGGCTGTCAGGTTGGCTTTATAGGGCCCCGTGGTTTCTAACAGAAGCCCTGCTTAGTGGTGATTTTCTGTTGGGGTTGTTTGTAGTTGGCATTTTTCTACAGGTCTCTAAGTTCTGAGTTTATCTGCCAACGGACTCCGTGTCTTTACTGCAGCCGCACCATGCTGCACCTCCCCACAAGCCTTCTCTAGCCTACAATGGCTGACAACACGTTCTTTATTTAAGTTGCTCTATAGAAAATGCAAATACTTGCTGAATATCTACAACTGATATCATGAATGAATTTCCATGCACTACTAGTGACAAATACAGCTCATATGTGGGATTATTTCTCTTAGTCATTGGAGACTGTAACCTACTCACCAAGAGCGGCGCATCTGGTCATGTGATCCACCGCTGCCTTGGACGTGCAGTAAGTCAGGATGTTCGGGATCTGGAAAACAAATGGAAAGATTGAAAAGGCCAGCAAAGGGGTTGTCCTTTATTTAAAGTCATGTAAAATGTACATTTCAGATTTCACCTCTTCGCTGTACACAGTGTGTAATAGCAATACGGCTTCTTCAATAAAGTCTACACATGAACAAACTGACACCAGATTGGATGATCGATAGTTTTGTCAAATCTGAGAAAGGAGTACTGCTACAAGAACACAGGGGAAGGAGTACTGCCAGGGGGGACACAGGGGAAGGAGTACTGCTACAAGAACACATGGGAAGGAGTACTGCCGGGGAGAACACAGGGGAAGGAGTACTGCTACAAGAACACATGGGAAGGAGTACTGCCGGGGAGAACACAGGGGAAGGAGTACTGCTGGGGAGAACACAGGGGAAGGAGTACTGCCAGGGGGGACACAGGGGAAGGAGTACTGCCCGGGAGAACACAAGGGAAGGAGTACTGCCGGGGGGGGGGGACACAGGGGAAGGAGTACTACCAGGGGGGACACAAGGGAAGGAGTACTGCCAGAGGGGACACAGGGGAAGGAGTACTGCCACGGGGGACAGAGGGGAAGGAGTACTGCTGGGGAGAACACAGGGAAAGGAGTACTGCCAGGGGAGACACAGGGGAAGGAGTACTGCCAGGGGGGACACAGGGGAAAGAGTACTGCTACAAGAACACAGGGGAAGGAGTACTGCCGGGGAGAACACAGGGGAAGGAGTATTGCAAGGGAGGACACAGGGGAAGGAGTACTGCTACAAGAACACATGGGAAGGAGTATTGCAAGGGAGGACACAGGAGTAGGGGTACTGCCAGGGAGGACACAGGGGTAGGAGTACTGCTACAAGAACACATGGGAAGGAGTATTGCAAGGGAGGACACAGGGGTAGGGGTACTGCCAGTGAGGACACAGGGGTAGGAGTACTGCTCAGGAGAACACAGGGGAAGGAGTATTGCCAGGGAGGACACAGGGGAAGGAGTACTGCTGGGGAGAACACAGGGAAAGGAGTACTGCCGGGGAGAACACAGGGAAAGGAGTACTGCCGGGGAGGACACAGGGGAAGGAGTACTGCTGGGGAGAACACAGGGAAAGGAGTACTGCTGGGGAAGATGCAGTACATCACCTTCTTACCTGAGATCTCTGGATGCTGAGGCAATGAGCCGGAAGAACTTCTGCTATTGTGCGCATCGCTGGATGGAGATTGGGCTCGGTTGAGTATAACGGAGGGCTGAGGTGGGAGCAGCACACTGAAGATTTGTTACCTTCACGCGTAGAATGCATGACGGTAAAACACCTTCAGGCTTTACAATCACTTACGTCCGTTCACATTCCGGAGCACTTACTGTATGCTGCTTCAGATTGCTTTGGCTGCTCATTAATCAAACCATTAAAGTGATTTGAACCCTTTTAAACTTTAGACTGGTGCGCAGGAGTGTGTGTTGCATCTCCACTACCAGGATGGTGGAGGGGGAGAACCAAGCCTGCTATGAAAGGTATGTGCTCACAGGTATTGCTGTGAGTGATGTGGAACAGTTCTTAGTTCAGCTTTACAAACAAGCAATAATTTATTTACCATACAAGAGAACACATTGTCACCCCTAGGCTCACCCTGCCCAATCCATAATTAAGCCCCATGGGAGGGGCAAAACATGTTGGAGGTGTGGCTTTGGAAGAAGCAGACTGAGGCTGCTTTCACTTGTTCACTGATGGCTTTGCTAGGTGTTCTGTATTAGGGACCTTTCATTATGTACAGTATATCCTGAGTATGTGAGGAGTTAGATAGAGTCCTGCCCAGCCGGCCCCCATTGCAGAAAACAGCGGATGGACTTACAGGAGCGGAGACCTGAGGTTACAATATTCTGTGACCCTTATCTATTTCTTATAGAGGAGCAAGAAAACACGCACCGCTCTCACACTGCAGACGCTGGATACGTTGACGATGTTTCCTTTGGTCTTGATGAGATGAGGCACCGCCAGTTGAGACAGATAGAAAACAGACCTGGAAATGTAAAGAGACAAAGGGGATTATTCTACAATTCACACTCGCTGCTTCCCGTTCTGTAAAATCTAAAGGGATACAACAAATTAGCAGACTTTAATAAACCCAGTCAGCTGGTCTAAGGAAATACTTGGAGATTTGACACCCTTGCAAGTTAGAAAACTAAAAATGTAAATGAAATGGGAGCAACCATGATATTTTGGAACAGAAAGGGTTAAAGGAACAATCTCTGTTAGGCTGTGAATGTGCATGATGTCATCTAGTGGTGACATCATTATTATTATTATTATACAGTATTTATAAAGCGCCAATAGTTCGCTCAGCGCTGTACATTACAGAGGGGGACAGAACATGTGACAGAACAATACCAATACAATGCAAAACATGAGGGGATCGAGGGCCCTGCTCTTTCGAGCTTACATGAAGTAATGACAAATAATAGTGCCATTGTTTGGATACATTGTCCATAAACTGCTTATCACAATGTTGGGAAATCCTCATCCAGGGCCCAGGGCAAGGATGCCAAACGGTGCCCATCCCCCTCCCTTTCCATGTATGATATGCAAGCTTAGGGGTGTGCAACCCGCACCTCCTCCCAGCTCTCTCCTCACTGCGGGTGTACAGACCCGGGAACTCAACACAGAGATGGTGGGAACCCCTTATAATGGGCACAGCGGGTGTACAGACCCAGGAACTCAGCACAGGGATGGCGGGAATCCCTCATAATGGGTACAGCAGGTGTACATACCCGGGAACTCAGCACAGGGATGGTGGGAACCCCTTATAATGGGCACAGCGGGTGTACAGACCCGGGAACTCAGCACAGGGATGGTGGGAACCCCTCATAATGGGCACAGCAGGCGTACATACCCAGGAACTCAGCACAGGGATGCCGAGAATCCCTCCTAATGGGTACAGTGGGGGTACAGACCCGGGAATGTTTGAAATCACCCATACCATACACCACCCCTCCCCCATACTGGATAAGTTCTTTATCTCACCGCACATTGATATTCATCAGTCGGTCATAGTCCTCCAGGGTGGTGTTCTCTGATGACCCCAACGCCATAATCCCCCCACAGTTCACCAGAACATCCAGCTGTCCAAAGTGACCGACTGTCTCCTCTACAATCTGCTGGACGACCTTCTCATCTGTCAGATCTCCGGGGACCAGGAGGGGCTGTGGGGGAAAAGAGAAAGGGGGTGATTTACAAAGACAAATAAACTGAATACTCTGCAAATGCAGCTGCTCCAGAGTCCCCCCATTTAGGAATGTAGCACTACTCCTTTGGGGGTTGCTGTTGAATCTGTTGGGTCCCTATACAGTCCTGCACAGCCAGGCCATTAGCATTTTGTGTTCACACAGCTGCTGCACTGATGGCTGCTGCTACCAGGCCTATCAGCTGGGCGGCTCCTTCCCTGCCATACAGGTGATCCTCTTCCAGGGGACCAGTGAGTCCCGAGCTTTCCTCCTCTCTGACTCCAGCCTCGCAGGCAGGCCCCATCCCAGCAGGCCCCATCCCAGCACGCCCCACCCCATCAGGCCCCATCCCAGCAGTCCCCATCCCAGCTGGCCTCCTGGCAGCCTTCTTCCTCCAGACTCACATCTCACTCCAACTCCACAACTTCACCACCACAGTCCACTCCTGACTGAGCAGGATCCAAATCACTTTTTAAAAGAATTTCAGCCCCTTTCCATCCTCCTGTTGGATATTGGCTGAGGTCCTTCTGAAGTGCAGCCAACCACTCCTCAGATCCACTCACTGTCTCCAAGTACTTCCTCCAAAAGCCTCAGAGCAGGGGGAAATTGCAGAGGGGCTGGCCTGCAGAGTCTCTCAGTCCTGACCAGATTTTGACCCTTCTGGCTATTGCACCTGAGCTGCTGATCAGCTCCTATCTAACCATCAGGGATCTAACTCCCCCTAGTGTAACTTGGAGGGTGCTACACCAAGCTCTAGAGCAACTGTACTTGTAGAGTGCACAGTCTTTAGTAAATCTACCCCATAGTCTCATAAGTGGATAACTAAGGGGGTCACTAATAAACATGACACCCAGATTGAATAGAGCAGGGGACAGTAATGAAGAACACACATGGTAAACATGCAGAGTACATATGACATATCACGCCACCTTCAGGCCAGAGATCTCCTCGCAGCGTTGGGCCGTCTCCTGCAGCTTCTCCTGGTTTCTTCCATTTAGGGCCAGTCGGGCCCCCAGACCTGCAAAGAGGATGGCAGTTCCGGCCCCAATCCCAGAGCTGGCTCCGGTCACCAGGCACACCTTCCCCTGCAGGGACACCACCTGAGGATGGGCACAGAATGGAGGATTAACAGAAGAGGGATACAAAACCCGGGAACTGCTACAGACAATACCTTCATGTGTGGCCATGATGGGAGGACAGATATTTCTGTGCACAGCACACTTCCCGTGCCATTGGCTGCAGACATAAGAGTCCCTGTTCCCTGAGCACACAGCTGAGGGCCCCCTGACCTCAGGGGCCCAGAGACAGTTGCTCCCCCCTGTAGTTTGTGTATCCATCTCTGGACTTGCTACAGATGGAGAGACCCTTTTAGTAGTTTGTTAAATGTTGACTCCTGGTGTGTCCTCCCCATCCTTCACATCCTCCTCGTCCTCCCCATCCACCCCGTCCTCCCCATCCTCCCCATCCACCCCGCCCTCCCCGTCCTCCCCGTCCACCCCATCCACCCCATCCTCCCCATCCACCTCATCCTCCCCATCCTCCCCATCCTTCCCATCCTCCTCGTCCTCCCCATCCACCCCGTCCTCCCCATCCTCCCCATCCACCCCGCCCTCCCCGTCCTCCCCGTCCACCCCATCCTCCCCGTCCACCCCATCCTCCCCATCCACCTCATCCTCCCCATCCTCCCCATCCACCCCATCCTCCCCATCCTCCCCATCCACCCCATCCTCCCCATCCACCCCATCCACCCCATCCTCCCCGTCCTCCTTATCCACCCCATCCTCCCCATCCGGCTCCAACCAGCAATTGTTACTTATTACTAATGTTACAATGTAGCCAACAGAACACCTCACATCACACCTCACCTCACACCTCATATCACACCTCACACCTCACACCTCACACCTCATATCACACCTCACATCACACCTCATATCACACCTCATATCACACCTCACATCACACCTCATATCACACCTCACATCACACCTCACCTCACACCTCATATCACACCTCACCTCACACCTCACCTCACACCTCATATCACACCTCACACCTCACACCTCATATCACACATGGAGGTTGATTTACTAAGTGCAGGATCACAGAAAAGGGTTGGTTTACTAAAGGCAAACAGACTGTGTACTCTGAAAGTGCAGTTGCTCCAGAGCTTAGTAAATGGGCAGAAGCTCTGCTGACTTCCATCATCCAATCATGTGCAAGCAAAAATATTGTTTTTTTTTTCTTTTCCCTGCATGTGATTGGGTATTCTTGGCAAAGGGAAGCTTCAACTCATTTACTAATCTCTGGAGCTACTGCACTTTGTAAAGTGCACAGCAGTCTATTTGCCTTTAGTAAATCAACCCAATAGATGGATAGGAAGCGGTTTGAACTGCATTCAATCTGCATGATAAGTGGAAAACATTGCTTCCTATAGTGCCTGTTCACATGCTGTAAGTCCGGGATGCAGGCAATGTGGATTGAAAAGAGTCCTGTCCGATTTCTGAGCGGTACCTTCAGGTTCAGGTGTGGATTACAGGCTATTGACTTCTATGGGAACCATTTTTAAACTGCATATTTGTGAACAGGAAAAAATCCTGACCTGATCCTGTCCTGAACCTGATATAAACCTGGAAAATAAAATGTGAACTTTGTGTTTTTGGTCTTTATGATTTTGTTTATTTTGAGCAGCGCAACACTATGCACTAATTTATAACTGATATAAACCTGACCTGAACCTGATATAAACCTGACCTGAACCTCATATAAACCTGACCTGAACCTCATATAAAGCTGACCTGAACCTGATATAATCCTGACCTGAACCTGATATAAACCTGACCTGAACCTCATATAAACCTGACCTGAACCTTATATAAAGCTGACCTGAACCTAATATAATCCTGACCTGAACCTGATATAAACCTGACCTGAACCTGATATAATCCTGACCTGAACCTGATATAAACCTGACCTGAACCTGATATAAACCTGACATGAACCTGATATAATCCTGACCTGAACCTGATATAAACCTGATGAACCTGATATAATCCTGACCTGAACCTGATATAAACCTGACCTGAACCTGATATAAACCTGACATGAACCTGATATAATCCTGACCTGAACCTGATATAAACCTGATGAACCTGATATAATCCTGACCTGAACCTGATATAATCCTGACCTGAAACTGATATAAACCTGACCTGAACCTGATATAATCCTGACCTGAACCTGATATAAACCTGACCTGAACCTGATATAAACCTGACATGAACCGCTGAACAACTTCTGTATCAATTAATCTGAGCTTCAATCCGCAGCGCACATGTGTGAATCAGCTCTAAAGGCAAATAGACTGTGCACTCTGAAAGTTGCTCCGTAGCTTAGTAAATGAGGAGCAGCTTCAATTTCCAAACAATACCCAATAACAAGCAAGGAAAATAAAAAAAATACATCATTTTTACTTACATGTGATTGGATGATGGAAGTCAGCAGCACTTCTGCTCATTCACTAAGCTCTGGAGCAACTGTACTTGCAAAGTGCACAATCTGTTTGCCTCAACCCTTTGGGGTTGATGTACTAAAGGCAAATAGACCGTGCACTTTGTGAAGTTGCTCCAGAGCTTAGTGAACGAGGTAAAGCTTTTCTTTGCAAAGAGCACCCAATCACCTGCAGGGAGAACAACAACACAGCATGTTTGCTTGCATGTGATGATAGTCAGCAGAGTGTCTGCTCATTTACTAAGCTCTGCAGCAAAGTGCACAGTCTATTTGCCTTTAGTAAATCAACCCCTTTGCTGTTTGGTTGAACGTACATGCCATGGAAAGAAGTGAGGACTGCGTACTGCAAAGTGCAGTTGCTCCAGAGCTTAGTAAATGAGGGGAAGTTCTGCTGACGTCCATCGTCCAATTTTTCAAACCGAAGCTTTACCTCATTTACTAAGCTCTGGAGCAACTGCACTTTGCAAAGAATACCCAATCACATGCAAGAAAAAGGAAAAAACGGCATTTTTGCTTGCACATGATTGGATGATGGAAGTCAGCAGAGACTTCTGCCCATTTACTAAGCTCTGGAGCAACTGATCTGGTAGAGTGCACAGTCTATTTGCCTTTAGTAAATCAACCCCATTAGGCAACAAAGCTGAGAATGACAGCAGCAGAGTGCTGAACACAGCGAGACAGGTGCACTTTAAAAAAAAGAACTTACTAAAGGAAAATAGACTGTGCACTTTGAAAGTTTACCTCATTTACTAAGCTCTGGAGCAACTACACTTTGCAAAGAATACCTAATCACATGCAAGGAAAACTAAAAACAAAACAGCTATTTTGCTTGACATGATTGGATGATGAAAGTCAGCAGAGCGTCTGCCCATTTACTAAGCTCTGGAGCAACTGCACTTCCCGGGTGTAACTGCACTTTGCAAAGTGCACAGTCTATTTGCCTTTAGTAGATCAACCCGTCTGTGTTGAATAAAGTCATTGGAGATACATCACACATGCGGGAACACACTGCTGTCCTAATGACAGACTGACACACACTGACACTCTGCGGTTGGTTTACTAAAGGCAAATAGACTGAGCACTCTGAAAGTGCCATTCCTCCAGAGCTTAGTAAATGGAGCTGACTTCCATCATCCAATCACGTGCAAGCAAAACTGCTGTTTTTTGTTTTTGTTTTTTGGGGGTTTTTTTATTTCCTTGCATGTGATTGGGTATTCTTTGCAAAGTGAAGCTTCACTTCATTTACTAAGCTCTGGAGGAACGGCACTTTCAGAGTGCACAGTCTATTTGCCTTTAGAAGATCCCCCCCCCCCCGACACACGACTCACCTGTTCTTGCTGTGTGGCCATGTCTGCTCCGACGTTGGGAATGTAGTAGCGCTCAGCACTGACTGTCGGTGCTTTTTATATGTTTGGTGCTGGAAGAATGCAGAAGTTCAAGATAGATACAGATTCTGCTGAAGAATGTCTATAAATGACCGATCTGCGAAGTCTCCGCTAGAATGTGTTATGGAGCCCCTCCCCCCCATCCCTAAACTGAACTGAAAAAGGTCAAGCTATGCGTTTTAATGTACAGTGGATATAAAAAGGCTACACGCCACCCCTCCCCCCGGGGTAAAATGTCAGGTTTCTTTGATGTAAAAAAAAACGAGACAGAGATAAATCATTTCAGAACTTTTTCCACCATCATTGTGACCTATAGACTGTACAACTCAGCTGAACAACAAACTGAAATCTTTTAGATGGAAATAAGTAAAAATAAAAATAAAAAAATAATGTGGTTGCATAAGTGTGCACACCCTCTTATAACTGGGGATGTCGCTGTGTTCAGAATGAAGCAATCACATCCACAATCATGGTACATAGGAGTCAGTACACACCCGCCATCATTTAAAATGCCTCTAATGAACCCCAAATAAAGTTCAGCTGTTCTAGTTGGTCTTTCCTGACATTTTCTTAGTTGCATCCTACAGCAAAAGCCATGGTCCGCAGAGAGCTTCCAAAGCATCGGAGGGATCTCATTGGTAAAAGGTATCAGTCAGGAGAAGGGCACAAAAGAATTTCTAAGGCATTAGATATCCCATGGAACACAGTAAAGACAGTCATCATCAAGTGGAGAAAATATGATGCAACAATGACATTACCAACAGTGACATCACCAACAGTGACATCACCAACAATGACATTACCAACAGTGACATCATCAACAGTGACATCATCAACAGTGACATCACCAACAGTGACATCACCAACAGTGACATTACCAACCGTGACATCACCAACAGTGACATCACCAACAGTGACATTACCAACAGTGACATCACCAACAGTAACATCACCAACAGTAACATCACCAACAGTGACATCACCAACCGTGACATCACCAACAGTGACATTAACAACAGTGTCATCACCAACAGTAACATCACCAACAATGACATTACCAACAGTGACATCACCAACAGTAACATTACCAACAGTGACATCACCAACAGTGACATTACCAACAGTGACATCACCAACAGTAACATTACCAACAGTGACATTACCAACACTGACATCACCAACAGTGACATCACCAACCATGACATCACCAACAGAGACATCACCAATAGTGACATTACCAACACTGACATCACCAACAGTGACATCACCAACCGTGACATCACCAACAGTGACATCACCAATAGTAACATCACCAATCGTGACATCACCAACAGTGACATCACCAACCGTGACATTACCAACAGTGACATCACCAACAGTGACATCACCAACCGTGACATCACCAACAGTGACATTACCAACCGTGACATCACCAACAGTGACATCACCAACAGTGACATTACCAACCGTGACATCACCAACAGTGACATTACCAGCAGTGACATCACCAACAATGACATCACCAACAGTGACATCACCAACAATGACATCACCAACAGTGACATCACCAACAGAGACATCACCAAGAACTGGACGTCCCTCCAAAATGAATAAAAAGATGAGAAGAAAACTGGTCTTTGAGGCGGCCAAGAGGCCTACAGCAACATGAAAGGAGCTGCAGGTATATCTGTCAAGTCCTGGCTGTGTGGTCCATGTGACACCAACCTCCCGTGTTCTTCATATGTCTGTGCTATGGGGTAGAGTGGCAAGATGGAAGCCTTTTCTTATGAAGAAAAACATCCAAGCCCGAGCAAATTTTGCAAGAACGCATCTGAAGTCTCCCAAAAGCATGTGGGAAAATGTGTTCTGGTCTGATGAAACCAAGGTTGAACTTTTGGCCATAATTCCAAAAGATACGTTTGGTGCAAAAACAACACCGCACATCACCAAAAGAACACCATACCCACCGTGAAGCATGGTGGTGGCAGCATCATGATTTGGGTCTGTTTTAATTCTGCTGGAACTGGGGCCTTAGTCAAGGTAGAGGGAATTAGATTGTAAGCTCCCAGGGCAAATATTGTCAAGTCAAGGCATGCCGTGCTGATAAACTCCTCCCCAACAAGACTGAGTGCCGGAATCACATCAAAAGGAGCTTCACAAAAGGATTAGTGTAAGGGTGTGCACACTTATGCAACCAGATTATTTTAGTTTTTTATTTTTACTTCCCTCCACCTAAAAGATTTCAGTTTATTGCTCAAATGGGTTGTACAGTTTATAGGTCATGTGACGGGAGTGTCTTTGGGTGGGGGGCCCATGGAACACAGCCCCCTTTGGAGAGGTGGGGAGACCTCTGTCTCAGCTCCCCATATCCCTATGATGTGTAAGTCACTCTGTGCCTGTTAGGGGTGCAGGGTGATATGTCCTGATATTGTGTAGACATGTATAGGTGGGGGTTGTTCATTGTATAATGCCATGTGGCTGCATCCCATTGTTCTATTGTGTGTCTTGCTTGGGAGCACACTATTATGGATGTATGTGTTTGTGTATTGGCTTGGTGGGGGTGTCAGCTGTGTGTCTCTTGTTGCTAGATTTGGTTTGCCCCACCCTGTGTCATTATGCAGGGAGGTGGGTTATACCCTTGAATGTATATATCTTGAGTCTGTGCTAAAATAAAGCAGTCTATTTCCTGTGTGGTCAGCGGTGGTGTCTGGAGACCTGTGTTCGGACAGGGAAACGGGAGTCTAACGGAAATACCCTAGTGCAGTCGGGGTCCGGTTCCATTACAGGTCACATTAAACGTGGAAAAAGTCCTGAAATGATTGATCTTTGTCCCATTTTTTTTACATCCCAATCCCATAAACCTGACATTTTAGCAGGGGTGTCAGGGATGCGGGTGTGACCAGAAGTGTGTGGACTGATACAGGGAAACGCAGGCTTCAGATATGGTATAAATAAGACAATTTATTAAGACTAACAATACAAACATAAACACAGTGCACCAAACCCCAAGCTAACACAAATACATACAACAAGGTGAAACAAACCCAAACCTAAACTGATATAGATACACAGGTACATACACATATAGAGAGCACAATGTAGTCAGGCAGGCCGGGTCGATAACTATCGGGCAGGTAGGTACAGGAGGAGCAGGCGGAGAGTAGTCAGGTCACGAGCCGGGTACAGCAACTAACGGACAGGTAGGTACAGGGGGTCAGGCAGAGAATGGTCAGGGTCACAAGCCCGGGATCAAACAGGAGAAGTCAGCAGAGGTCAGGATCAGGCAGGGTCGGCAACAAGTCAGGCAGAAACAGGAACAGGAATGCAGGTTACAAGATACAGGGGCCCATGGAAAAACACACACCAAGGCACCAACTGCAGGTCTGGCCATCCCTTAAATACACCACCTGCAATCAGCTTCAGGTGATGGCTAATTGCTGAAGTGAACCTCTGGTTGTTGAGAGCACCCGCTGGCCAGCCCTGGTACTGCAGCCCACAAGGCAGGTGAGTCCCACCACTATTGGCAAGTCCATTCCTGACAAGGGGTTTGTAGACTTTTTATAGCTGCTGTATATAAATGTAGCGCTACCCATGAAGGAGCCCCTCTATTTTGGGCCTATTTCCCCCACAGCCAGGTAAAAGGGATTTTCCACATTCTCTCTTCTAAGTGTATATAATTGAGGGGAGGAGAGCACATCACAGACTCCCTTATCAAAATAATCTCTACATAAAATAGAATGGTTTTGGCTCAACATCTCAGACCCACCCAAACAATTCAAGAAAACCCTTTGTGATTTAAATATTGGCAGAGGTCATTGACTGCATTAACCCCTCCCCCTCCAGAGGATCCCCCCCCCCCCCCCCTTCCTCACCAGGCCATTTTTTGCGTTACGGCGCTGCGTTATTTTAACTGACAATTGCGTGGGGGGGTGATGAAGATTTTTTTTTTTAAACTGATTGCTTTTACACCCATAAAGGCTGTAAAAGCAATCATTTCTCCTTCTCTCTGGCTGCATTCTTGCAGTCATTGAGAAATACTGTGAAATACTGTGTGAGCTGTGATTGGTCACAGCTTGTCACATGGTACAAGGTTGTTGTGAATAGCTCTGTACCATGTGACCTCTGTGATCATTCACAGATTTCACATGTAGTAAGCAATGATGTCAGAAGTGGCATCTTCCTTACTACTCTGCATGTGATCACTGATTGGCCGATCAGTGATCACATGATCGGGAACTCGTACAGAGGTCCCATCCGACGGTCGGTGTTCCACTGCAGGCACTGGATCGCGCTCTCAGATCCCACCTGGTCCCCATTCCGCATGTGTCCCTTCCTCTGTTCCTTCTTCTAGGGGAGGGGGGGGGTGCTGCTGCCCCCCTGAAAAATGCCGCCCTAGGCAAATGCCTTGTTTGCCTTGTGGTAAATACGCCCGTGGTTAAATCCTTCTCTATGCTCAATCCAAAGTGAAAAAAAAAACATTTTTATTTTAGTTATTCTGTAGGTTCCTTCTGATTGCCAAAAAATATACATTTTCAAATCTTTGCTCCAAATATTTTCATAGATAGGTTCCAGGCCTTCAGGATAACTCGAAAGAAAGGTGAGTTACTTATCTTCTGAGGAACTTTTTTTTTTACATCTAACAATCATACAGAAACCTCTCAGCTCGTTGTTGTTACAAATCAAAATCTATGAAGATATCATTTTTCAAAAGCCAAGCTAAGGCGATTCTTACCAGGGTGGTGGTGTTTTACCTTGTGATATATGGGAGTTCCAGCTTAATCCCTTTTAAAATGTAATATTAAACTGTTAATTACATAGTTAGTCTGGCTAAAAAGAGACAAAAGTCCATCCAGTTCAACCATTAAAAATAAATAAATAAATGAAACGTTATAATCCTACACCCACAGTTGATCCAGAGGAAGGTAAAAAAGCCCAGCAAAGCACGATCCAATTTGCTCCTGCAGGGGAAAAAAATTCCTTCCTGATCCCCCGAGAGGCAATCGGATATTCCCTGGATCAACTTTAATTATAAATGTTAGTAACCAGTTATATTCTGTGTATCCAAGAAAGAATCCAGAATTTTATCCTTTTTTTTGTCCTCTCAGGATGAAATGTCTATTCATAAAAAGGCAGGGATTGCATCAAGTACATCAATCTTTCAAAAATGTTAGATTTAAAAAAGTTATTTGCCCATTTAGGAATAATAGAAAAATCCCAACCACAAAGGAGAGGCAAAAACAAACACTGTGGACTTTTTCTGGTGCGTAAGGATGACAAGCTAAAATATCTTCAACACATTTTATTAACATTACATTACATGACAATACAAGTGTGCATCGCTGTTAAAAGAATACAATATAAAATACGAAGCTTGTATCAAGGGCTCCCCTAGGACTTACATTGCCACGTGAGGTATGTGGGAGGACCCCCAAAATACTACATGTGACATTGGTAAGTCCTTGGGGAGCACATATAAACCCAGGAATCACTATGATAACATGTTATCTGTGGATCTATCATGGACACATGACACGTTCACCACCATCCACTAGCAATGTCTCTCCAGTGATAAAAGATGCTGCATCTGACGCCAGGAAAGCGATTGTCCGGGCAACTTCCTCCACTTTGCCAGGCTGCCCCAGGGCATGTGTTTTCTTTGTGCACTTCAGGAGCTGGAAGACAAGAGATGAAGCCGAGAGATCAATGTCAAGACAAGGGGGTGAAGGAACTAAGATATCAATGCCACAATGGGAAGAGGCTGGGAGCTGAGAGATTAGTACCAATACAAAGGGAGAGAAGGAGCCGAGATATCAAAGCTAAGACACAAGAAGAGAAGGAGCTGAGAGATCAATACCAAAACACAAGAAGAGAAGGAGCCGAGAGATCAATGCCTAGACACAAGAAGAGAAAGAGCTGAGAGATCAATGCCAATACACAAGAAGAGAAGGAGCCGAGAGATCAATGCCAAGACACAAAAGAGAAGGAGCCGAGAGATCAATGCCAAGACACAAGAATAGAAGGAGCTGAGAGATCAATGCCAAGACACAAGAAGATAAGGAGCCGAGAGATCAATGCCAAGACACAAGAAGAGAAGGAGCCGAGAGATCAATGCCAAGACACAAGAAGAGAAGGAGCCGAGAGATCAATACCAAAACACAAGAAGAGAAGGAGCCGAGAGATCAATGCCAAGACACAAGAAGAGAAAGAGCTGAGAGATCAATACCAATACACAAGAAGAGAAGGAGTCGAGAGATCAATGCCAAGACACAAGAAGAGAAGGAGCTGACAGATCAATGCCAAGACACAAGAAGAGAAGGAGCCGAGAGATCAATGCCAATACACAAGAAGAGAAGGAGCCGAGAGATCAATGCCAAGACACAAGAAGAGAACGAGCCGAGAGATCAATGCCAATACACAAGAAGAGAAGGAGCCGAGAGATCAATGCCAAGACACAAGAAGAGAAGGAGCTGACAGATCAATGCCAAGACACAAGAAGAGAAGGAGCTGACAGATCAATGCCAATACACAAGAAGAGAAGGAGCCGAGAGATCAATGCCAAGACACAAGAAGAGAACGAGCTGAGAGATCAATGCCAATACACAAGAAGAGAAGGAGCCGAGAGATCAATGCCAAGACACAAGAAGAGAAGGAGCTGCCAGATCAATGCCAATACACAAGAAGAGAAGGAGCCGAGAGATCAATGCCAAGACACAAGAAGAGAACGAGCCGAGAGATCAATGCCAATACACAAGAAGAGAAGGATCCGAGAGATCAATACCAAAACACAAGAAGAGAAGTAGCCGAGAGATCAATGCCAATACACAAGAAGAGAAGGAGCCGAGAGATCAATGCCAATACACAAGAAGAGAAGGAGCCGAGAGATCAATGCCAAGACACAAGAAGAGAACGAGCCGAGAGATCAATGCCAAGACACAAGAAGAGAAGGAGCCGAGAGATCAATGCCAAGACACAAGAAGAGAAGTAGCCGAGAGATCAATGCCAATACACAAGAAGAGAACGAGCCGAGAGATCAATGCCAAGACACAAGAAGAGAAGGATCCGAGAGATCAATGCCAAGACACAAGAAGAGAAGGAGCCGAGAGATCAATGCCAAGACACAAGAAGAGAAGGAGCTGAGAGATCAGCTTGTTTATTTTTGAATGTTTGTTTGATTTCATTTTCAAATTCAAATTTGTTTTCAGTTTTGCTTTAAAATTCTAATTTGCTTTTGAATCGAATGTCAGCTGAATTTAGTTTTGTTATTTTGGATTCGTTTAAATTCATTATTCTTGTAATTTGGAATTCTGATGCATGCTAATCTCTGTATAAAAAATTTGTTCGGAATTCGATTGGGAACGAACGAACCGCACATGTCTACTCAGGACTGGATGGACAAAAATACATATCCCTTGAAAAGTAGAACTACTCCCGTTTTGTACATCATCTATGTATTTAGCCATTTGCCTGGAGTTCAGGGATAGTAATGAAGGCTCCATGGCTAATATTAGGCCATCTAGAATGTCCCAGTTAAATGTTGTTGAGGCATTTGGGGGTCCTCTAGAAATAAAAATGGGATTTGTGGCCCAATGGCTCCAAAACACTATATAGAAACATAAGACAGCCCATATAAATTAGAATGACAGCTCTAGATCCCATTTTATATATATTTATCACAGGTTATCTTTACATTTCCCAGCTAGACATAAAGAAAGGGGCTAAATTTTGATTGTTATTAAAAAGCTGGAGGCCAAGTTCACCAGCATCAGACCCTGGCCTTGTGTCAGAACCCAGATCAGAACCTGCAACCACTGCTGTGTCTGGCAATGTCTCTTCTTGCTGAGCCACCAGAGATGCTGGACAGGGCCCTCTCTGATGTTTTGGAAATCTTGCCTTGTCTCTGGTTTTTGGTGAACCTTGAACTCTTTTTGCTCTTCCCATGAACTTCCTGATTTAATCAATGTTTCTGCACTTCCTGTTTGTCAAATTATTGTTCCCTGTACAGCCAATATCATACTCTTGTCACTCCTTCTGCTGTCCATATCTCTGCTTCCACTCATTACCGACCTTTGGCTTGTTCCTCAACCACACTTCTGCTTATTCCCAATTTACGACCACTTGTTCCCGACCTTTGGCTTGTTTACCGACTATGCTTCTACTTGATCCCTACCTGCTGTATCTGCTACTGGACCCCGGCTTGCTTACCTCCTGGTGGTGCAATCCTGAGAACTGCATCCTGGTACTAACATGCAGTTAAACCCATCTCCACCATCAGAAGCTCTGGTGAACACCGGTTAGTGTTTGGAACCCTAACCTCGGCCTGGCCCATGTCATCTGCCTGGTTGACCTGCTGCTGCCCTTATCCTGCTAGTCAGTGGAAGTCTTTATTTATAGCTACTGTTCTCCGAGCCTGACCCCTGACCGTGACACCTTCTCTCTATCTGAACCCAAAAATATGCAGTCATGGAGGTATGGTACAAGCTGTAATAGTGTGCTCCTCAATAATCCAGTTATAAAAATGGGATGTTGGGTGTCTCAATAGTCATATACAGGGCAAGCTCCTTCAACTACCTACCTCCTGGTACTGCTCTTCACTCATCCCGGCCCGCTTGTGAACTTCTGTTACAATCACCCCCGGGCTGAAATAGAACAAGAGACATTGTCAGCTGGAGCATGCTGGCCTAGTTGATGTTATCATATCTGTATACTGTACATATAATAAAGGTGTAACCCATTGAAATGATGTTAGATGCAGTACTTTAAAATGGACATTTGATGGCGCCGGTAATTCACATTGGCAGAACAGCCCTCTGGAACTTGGATGCTAAACAGCAGGACGTGAATGGTAAGCAGGGTGCTTAGGGACTGCATTTCCCAGGGTAGGTAGCGTGTGAGTGGGGGGCATATAAATATCAAAACCTGCAACAGCACAGAATACGCCTTCTGGAGTGGTCCAGTCAGAGTCCTGACCTCAACCCAATTGAAATGCTGTGGCATGACCTTAAGAGAGCGATTCACACCAGACATCCCAAGAATATTGCTACACTGAAACAGTTTTGTGAAGACGAGTGGTCCAAAATGACTCCAGATCGTTGTGCAGGTCTGATCTGCAACTACAGGAAACGTTGGTTGAGGTTATTGCTGCCAAAGGAGGGTCAACCAGTTATTAAGTCCAACGGTTCACATACTTTTTCCTCCCTGCACTATGAATTTTTACATGTTATGTGCAATTAAACCATGACAACATCTCATGTTTGTGTAGTATTATGTTCAGCAGACTGTGTCCTTCTATTGTTGTGACTTAGACGACGTTCAGAGCACATTTTATGCCCAATTCATGCAAAACTCCACGTAATCCCAAGGGGTTCACATACTTTTTCTTGCAACTGTACTCTGCAAGTGCAATTGCCCCAGACCTTTGTAAATGAGATAAAGATTCAGTCACATGCAAGGAAAATTTAACAAAAGCACTTTTTCTTACACATAATTGGATGATGGAAGTCAGCAGAGCTTCTGCTCATTTACTAAGCTCTGAAGCAACTGCACTTGCAGAGTGCACAATCTATTTGTTTTTAGTAAATCAACCCCTTCATGTGTATATATATATACACACACATATACACAGGGCTCAAAATTTCAGGTACTGAGCTACTAGCAAGTACTTAGGAGTTCCTCGCCACCAGTTGCTCCACCCAACCCCTACCCTGACCCACCCTAACTCCGCCCCTAAACACACCCTGGTAACTTATCTCATGAGATGATACTGTCAAATGTTTTATGCAGAATGAAGGGGAGAAAGGGAGGGAGGGAGAGGTGGAAAGAAGGGAGAAAAGGAGGGGTGGAAGGAAGGAAGGAAGGAAGGGAGGGAGGGAGGGAGGGAGGGAGGGAGGGAGAGGTGGAAGGAAGGGAGAAAAGGAGGGGTGCAAGGAAGGAAGGAAGGGAGGGAGGGAGAAAGGGAGGGAGGGAGGGAGGGAGGGAGAGGTGGAAGGAAGGGAGAAAAGGAGGGGTGGAAGGAAGGGAGAAAAGGAGGGGTGGAAGGAAGGGAGAAAAGGAGGGGTGGAAGGAAGGAAGGAAGGAAGGAAGGGAGGGAGGGAGGGAGGGAGAGGAGGAAGGAAGGAAGGAAGGAAGGAAGGAAGAAAGAAAGAAAGAAAGAAAGAAAGAAAGAAAGAAAGAAAGAAAGAAAGAAAGAAAGAAAGAAAGAAAGAAAGAAAGAAAGAAAGAAAAGAAGGAAGGGAGGGAGAAAAGAAAGCCGCTTGCTGTGGGACACTCAGCAGGAGGAAGAGGTCAGGAGTGCTTGAAGGGGACCCAAGTAGAGGATAGGGGCCACTCTGCACACAGCAGGTAAGTATATATATATATATATTTATTATTTTAAAAGAAAAAACATTTTGCCATTACAATCGCTTTAAGTTGCATTATAGAAAAGGCAAATAATTGCTGAATTTCTGCAATTTTTATCTTTTAGGGAATTTTCACTCACTACTACCCACAAGTACAGCTCATACCGTATTTAGGATGATTTTTCATTGATTGGGAAGTCATTGGAGATTGTAACCTACTCACCGAGAGCGGCACATCTGGTCATGTGATCCACCGCCGAGTTGGACATGCAGTACACTATGGTGCCCGGGATCTAGAAAACAAATGGGGAGATCTGAAGCAGCCAGCACAGGAGTTGTCCTTTATTTAGCAATCATTTTGTATAATAACTATAAACCTTTTTGGAAAACCTTCATGTGAAAAGCTGACGCCAGTTCGGATAATAAATGGTTTTGTGATATCTGTACCTGTCTGCTACTTATGGTGAACCACATAAAGGCCGTCATGTGTGAGTAACTTAAAATGTAGAGAATTTCCTGAATCTCAGCTATTTTACCCCAATCTAGATTTGTCCAATCATCAGCAGCATATAAACCATAAATGCCCCGATGGCAAAACTGAGCCATTTTCTGGACAGATTGACACGCAGGTATTCAGAAGAATCGAAAGTGAGCAAACAGCAATAATATTGATTCAATCATCAAACATATCATTGTTACAATTTAATTAATATGTATTTTAGTGGAAATATTTAGACACACTGGGGGTTATTTACTAAAACTGGAGAGTAAAAAAATCAGCTTCCAGGTTTTTTGTCGAAGTTTACCTGAATAGGTAAGAAGCTTATTGGCTACCATGCAGATTTGAGGAGGTTACTGCCCCCTACAGGTCAGACCATATAAATAGGGGCTCATTAATGTCCCAGGTGGTTGTGTTGGGAAAAGACTGCCAAGATGTAGCTGTTAGTCTGTGCCCCATATGGGGGTCCAGTCAGGGTTCCCTATGGGGTCTGGAAGTACTTACATGGACTTACACTCACCGGCCACTTTATTAGACACACCTGGATAGTGCCAAGAAAATATCCCCCACACCATTACACCACCAGTCTGAACCATTGATACAAGGCAGGATGGATCCCCCACACCATGACACCACCACCACCAGCCTGAACCATTGATACAAGGCAGGATGGATCCCCCACACCATGACACCACCTCCACCAGCCTGAACCATTGATACAAGGCAGGATGGATCCCCCACACCATGACACCACCACCACCAGCCTGAACCATGGATACAAGGCAGGATGGATCCCCCACACCATGACACCACCACCACCAGCCTGAACCATTGATACAAGGCAGGATGGATCCACCACACCATGACACCACCACCACCAGCCTGAACCATTGATACAAGGCAGGATGGATCCCCCACACCATGACACCACCACCACCAGCCTGAACCATTGATACAAGGCAGGATGGATCCATGCTTTCATGTTGTTTACACCAAATTGTGATCCCACCATCTGAATCTCTAAGCAGTCTGTCCATTCTCCTCTGACATCAACAAGGCATTTTCCTCCATGCAACTGCCGCTCACTGGATATTTCCTCTTTTTCGGACCATTCTCTGTAAACCCTAGAGATGGTTGTGTGTGAACATTCCAGTAGATCAGCAGTTTTTGAAAAACTCAGACCAGCCCGTCTGGCACCAACAACCATGCCACATTCAAAGTTACTTAAATCCCCTTTCTTCCCCATTCTGATGCTTGGTTTGAACTGCAGCAAGTCGTCTTCACCACGTCTAGATGCTTGAATGCATTGAGTTACTGCCGTGTGATTGGCTGATTAGCAATTTGTGTTACCAAGCCATTGAACAGGTGGATCGAATAAAGTGACCGGTGAATGTATAACTGTCAACTATGGATTTACTGCCTTTTGTGGATTACTGCCAAATCATGGATTTTAAGGGATTACTTGTTGTCCATTTGGAATCACTGCCAAAAAAATATAAATAAATAGTGAAGCGCTATAAAATATAAATTTAAATATAAATTAATCACTATTTATTTATATTTTGAGTCTACACTTATTGGTTTAAGTTGAGTGGCAGCAGCTATAATTATATCTGCGTCTTCCAAAATAAGCGCAGGAGGATATCTACATTCACTGCCAATAAAATGGTCTTTTGTCTTGAAGGGATCGCTGTTATGAACTTTGCTGCTAATTCAGGTATGACTGCCTTGTGAGCTGTGTCCAGGAATGTGTGGGAAGATGTTGGATGTTGGAACAGTTCCTTTGTTATCCTTAACTACTTCAGTAAAGATCCTTCGCTGCTCCTTTAATCTGCCTGGTCTGGTCCTTAGTCTCTCTAAAGAGGTGCATGCATGGCGTATCAAAGAACCGGGCTTTACTTCAGGGGGATTTAGGTTAGAGAAGATACAGTACTGAGTCTAACAAGCAGAAGCTGTCTGAGAAGTGGCTATATTGCCATTGCTAAGGACTACCATATTTGTGTCACTTGCTAATGCAGCCAACCAGCCCGGAGGAGGGTGACAAGGCAAGGGTGAAGGACACTCAGGTGGTGATGGGGTGTTATGCTTGGCACCTTCACGGCAACCCGTTCCACACTTACTGAGATTGGCCTTGCTCACTGTGCCTAGGGACCTAAATGAGTTTCCTGTATCCAGTAGCAACAGTTGGACCTGTTACTGGAAGTGAGGTGGTGGTTGAGCTGGTGGAGACTGGTACATGCTCCATGGTACTGCCTCAGAAATGCTTACAACTGGGGAAGCTGTGTTCTCTAACAGAAGTGTCTGAAGTGCTTAGTGTTACCTGTGTAAGAAGTGTTAATAGTGCCAGTTGCTGCTCACTCTGCCTTAAAGGAGAAGTTCACCTTCTGAACAAAAATAATAAATACACAGGTAAAAAAATGTGCATTTATTATTTTTGTCCAAAGGAGTCTGGAAAGCATTGCACCAGCGATCGGTAGATCATTGATTCCATGCAGGTCTCCTGCAGATCTGTCAAAATATCTGCTTGCAGTACAGGGTGTACAGGGTATACAGGGTGTGCAGGGTCCCCATGCCGCAAGTGTCCCTTCCTCCAGGGGGAGGTGCTGCCTCCCTGAAAAATGCTGCTCTAGGCAAATGCCTTGTTTGCCTTTTGGTAAATATGCCGCTGGGTGAAGAGCTTCTGTAGTTGGAGCACAAAGCAGTGACAAGGCTGAGTTTGGATAATTATGATAGTGGAGTAATGGCCTCTATGATGGATGACAGATCATTCTTTGAATGAGACTTTGTGTCACTGCTGTGGCCTTCACAAGTTCCATGATCTGTTTCATGTCATTGGTTGTCAGAGAACCAGAAAAACATCTGGGTAACCCATTCCAAAAGAGTTTGACTTTCAGCCAATATTCTGTATTTCCCCTGAAGGGGTATTTTGTTTGTCGAAAACAGATGCCTGTTATTCACATTTCACACCATTATGGGAAGAAACAGCTAGGACATCCTGTAGTCATCAGATGGAGGGGTACATCAAGCAGGTTTGCTGGGCTAAGGACTAAAGAGAACCTGTCACTTGAGGGAAAGCTCCCAATAAAGCACATACCGGTAATGAAGAGAACACGTAACTCTCCACATGCTCTTGCCATCGACCATCACTCTGTGCAAGAGAACTGCTTGTGGAAGTCTGTGAAGAAAATGACGTGTCTGGGAGTTATAATCTATTGTGTCCCCCCCTGTGCTCTGTGGTTTCTCCCAATGACCCCTATGTGAAAGATGTGTCCCCCTGCTATGTAGGAAGGAACCAATGAGAGTAGTAGAGGACCACTAGAGTGACACACCTAGAAGTGTCTGTTTTAGGGGAAATGCCATCCAGGGCTAATTCTTCAGTGGCGTGGTGTTCTACAATGAGAGCGACAGTAGAGGTAAGTAGCACTGTGTTCTTTTCAGGTAAGTGGTTTGTTGGGATTTTTAATTCATATAATAGAGTCATAATCCCTTCTGCAGAAGTAACAAAAATGTAGTAAAAGAAGAGTGCCATACCAAGCAATCAAAAGTACAAGTGTATTTATTTAATTATAAAACTTTAGATATCATTAACAAACCAACATGTTAAAAGTGTTCAGAAGGCTTCCCTTCATCTGGGCTACAAGAATATGGAGAGTACATGTGTATGATTATTCATATGGTAATATCCAGTGTATGGAGATGATTGATGTGGCCATGGGTGAACACCACCAACATTGCTGGGGGAAGGAGTGCTGCCTAGGAAAAAAAAGGGACAGAAGTACTGCCAAGGAAGACATAGAAAGAGGAGTACTCCAAAAGAGAACACAGGCAGAGGAGTGCTGTTGGGTAGGACTACTGTCGGGGAAGACACAGGGAGAGCAGTGTTGCTTGGGAGGACATAGGGAAAGGATTGCTGCTGGGAAGAACACAGGAAGAGGAGTACTGCCAGGGAGGAAATAAGGGGAAAGATTTCTGCCAGGGAGAACACACGGAAAGAATACTGCCAGGGGACACACAGGGGAAGGAGTACTGCCAGGGGGGACACAGGGGAAGGAGTACTGCCAGGGGGGACACAGGGGAAGGAGTACTGCCAGGGGGGACACAGGGGAAGGAGTACTGCCAGGGGGGACGCAGGTGAAGGAGTACTGCCAGGGGGGACACAGGGGAAGGAGTACTGCCAGGGGGGACGCAGGGGAAGGAGTACTGCCAGGGGACACAGGGGAAGGAGTACTGCCAGGGGACACACAGGGGAAGGAGTGCTGCCAGGGGGGACACACAGGGGAAAGAGTACTGCCAGAGGACACACAGGGGAAGGAGTACTGCCAGGGGGGACACAGGGGAAGGAGTACTGCCAGGGGGGACACAGGGGAAGGAGTACTGCCAGGGGGGACACAGGGGAAGGAGTGCTGCCAGGGGACACACAGGGGAAGGAGTGCTGCCAGGGGGAATACAGGGGAAGGAGTACTGCCAGGGGGAATACAGGGGAAGGAGTACTGTCGATGAGAACACAGGGGAAAGAGTACTGTCAAGGAGGACAAAGGGGAAGGAGTACTGCCAGGGGGGACACAGGGAAAGGAGTACTGCCAGGGGGGACACAGGGGAAGGAGTACTGCAGGGGAAAACACAGGGGAAAGAGTACTGCATGGGAAAACACAGGGGGAAGAGTACTGTCAGGGGGGGACACAGGGGAAGAGTACTGCAGGGGAAGACAGGTGAGGAAGATAGGTGTGATGAGCAGCCTACAGCATTCTAACATCTCCAGTAAGTCCGGTGCTGAGCACTCCCTGCCAGAGTTCCTGGCTCTGATCCTGCTAACCATAGTGTGTTCTCACTCCTGCTGAATTATTCAAAACAGAAAAGAAAATACTGAGCAGAGGAAATGGGAACCCTTCATAATGAGCACAGCAGGTGTGAAGACTTGATAACTGAGCACAGGGATAGTAAGAACCCCTCATAATATCCTCTCTAGGCTGCCTGGACCTTTGTGAGGTCCCTTTCAGCTCTCTTGTCTCTGTGGCTTCCTGTAGGGTCCCTTTCAGCTTTTAGGTCCTTTGAGGGGGCCTATTTGACCCTGATTGGGGCTCTTCAACCCTCCGTGGTTTTCATTTTGGTTCTATGGCCCTTGGTTGGGTTCCCTTTGGTTCTCTCTGAGGTTCTAGGAAATTAGTAAAATATTTTTTACTAATATCCCGTACTGTAAGGTTTCAAATCACCCATTCCATGCACCACTCTTTTCTCATACTGAATAAGTCCTTTATCTCACTGCACATTGGTATTCATCACGCGGTCATAATCCTCCAGTGTGGTGTTCTCTATCTACCCAAATGCTGTGATCCCCCCACAGTTCACAAGCACATCCAGCTGACCAAAGTGACTGACTGTCTCCTCTACAATCTGCTGGACGACCTTCTCATCTCTCAGATCTCCAGGGACCAGGAGGGGCTGCAGAAAAAGAGACATCACCTGACAACCAAGGGTGACACAGGACATAGTAGAGGGAAAGTTGAGGGTCACTAACAAAGGTGACACACAGGCAGGGCTGTCCTAACAGTATCATGGGGCCCTGGGCAAAATATTGCACTGGGGCCCCTACCAGCATGCCCACCTACTCTCAAGAATTTAAGGATTAATAGTTGATAGAATTAAAAATATATTTAGGAGTACTTTAAATAAAATCAATTTAAACAATAATAAAACATTCCCTAAATCAGAGACTAATCAGCACAAGTGCACAGTACAGGGGAGGCAGAAGAGCACAGTATGGGAGGGAGGGGGATCAGGAGGACACAATACTGGGATCAGGAGGACACAATACTGGGATCAGGAGGACACAATACTGGGATCAGGAGGACACAATACTGGGATCAGAAGGGCACAGTACAGGTTTTCGGGACACTGCCCAGAACGCGGCCATCCTGGGACAGCTTAGTTAAAAGCGTGACTGTCCCAGCAAATCAGGGACAGTTGGCAAGTATGATGTAATGCAAAATTATCATGGGGCCCCCATACATCTGGGGTGCCCATGCATTAAGACAACCTTGCACACAGAGGGAATTGATGAGAGGACACTATTGAAGAACACAGATGGAAAACATGCAGAGTACGTATGACATATCACTCCACCTTCATGCCAGAGATCTCTTCGCAGCGTTGGGCCGTCTCCTTCAGATTCTCCTGATTTCTTCCATTTAGGGCCAATCGGGCCCCGAGACCAGTGAAGAGGAGGATTCCAATCCCAGAGCTGGCTCTGGTCACCAGACACACCTTCCCCTGCAGGGACACCACCTGAGGATGAGAACAGAATGGAGCATTAACAGAAGAGGAACACAAAACCTGGCAACTGCTACAGACATTACCTTCATGTGTGGCTATGATGGGAGGACATATATTTCCATACACAGCACACTTTCTGTGCCATTGACTGCAGACATGAGACTAAGTCCCTGGTTCCCTGAGCACACAGCTGCTGGGGCCCCCTGATCTCAAGAGCCCAGAGACAGTCCCCCCCTCCTAATTGCTGTAGCTTGTGTATCCACCTTTGGACATGCTTCCACCCAATCAGGGCTTTTTTTCAGCGGGAACATGGGGGAATGCAGTTCTGGCATGTCCAGCACTGAATAGGGTGCTCAAGGGCCTATTGATACTGCCTACTGTGGGATCATTTGTTGCTGGAGAGGTCTATTGTTGCTGGTGTGGGATCTAGATCTGCAGGATATAGCTGTACTTAAATGAAGTTCCTCTTGGGTTGGGCTTCCTTCATAGAGATTTTCCTGATTAGATCCACATCTAATCATGGAAATGATAAAACGTAGGGCTTACACTGTTATTTTTTTTCAGCTGAACTAGAGAGGTGTTCAAGAACTGATGTCTGATGTCGTATTTTTAAATGAAAACTGATCAAAGTATAAAACAAATTAAGAATAACAAATGCTTTTTCTTTGGAAATGTGAGGTTATTTTTTTAACCACTTGAGCACCTGAGCATTTACCCCCCTTAATGACCACGCCTCTTTTTGCTACTGCACTAATTCAACTGATAATTGCGCGGTCATGCAATGCTGCACCCAAACAAAATTTACGTCCTTTTTTTCACACAAATAGAGCTTTCTTTTGGTGGTATTTGATCACCTGTGCGCTTTTTATTTTTCACGCTATAAACAAAAAAAGGCCAAAAATTTTTAAGAAAAACAATATTTTTTACTTTCAGCTATAAATAATATATAGTAAACTCAAAGTTAGTTATAAATTTAGGCCAAAATGTATTCTGCTTTTGGTATTGTATTCTGTATTTTGGTAAAAAAAATCCCAATAAGTGTATATTGATTGCTTTGTGTGGAAGTTATAGCGTCTACAAACTATGGTATAGATACTGCAATTTACGCCATTTTTCTGCTATACAGCGCTGCACTAGTTTAACGGACAATTGCGCGGTCATGCAATACGGTACATAAATGAAATTTACATTTTTTTTTCCCCACAAATTGAGCTTTCTTTTGGTGGTATTTGATCGCCTGTGCGGTTTTTATTTTTTGCGCTATAAAAAAAAGGCTGACAATTTTGAGGAAAAAAAAACAATATTTTGGACTTTTTGCTATAAAACATGTCCAGTAAAAAAAAATGCAAAAATCTAATTTAGTCATAAATTTCTGCCAAAATGCATTCTGCGACATGTCTTTGCTACAAAAAACCCAATACGTGTAAATTAATTGGTTTACATGAAAGTTATAGCGTTTACAAATGGCGGGAAAGATACTGGGATTTTTAATTTTTATTTATACTAACAATGGCGTCGATCAGCGACTTTTGGCGGCAATCAGCGACATATGGCGGCGACCAGCGACTTATGGCAGGACTGCGGGACAGCGGCGGACATTTTGACACTGGGGGGGAACTGACTTGGGGTCACTGACATCCCCAGTGACACCAATACAGTGATCAGTGAAAAAAAACCACTGAAACTGTACTAATGTCACTGGGGAGGAAGGGGTTAACATTTTTAGAATTTGGAGTGTAAGGGGAGTGTTTTACTAGGGGGCGGGGGTGTGTACTGGACAGGGGGGGGGGAGGGAGGGGGGAGCTGATCGAGGGAGAGAAACTCTGCAGCTTCTCACAAGCTGCCAGAGAACTGACACAGAACAGGGCTGTGTGTAAACAATGCAGCCCTGCTCTGTGTTAGCGACAGCGGCAATCACGGGAAAACGGCCGGTAAAAACATGCCATGACCCGTCGGCTGACACCCGCGCGCGCCCCCTACCTGTTTTGAAGGCAGCCGTTTTAAAATGTGCTTTTGCCTACGAGCGCCGCCCTGCCACCGTTTATATGCGGTGGCTGGGTGGCAAGTGGTTAAACAAAGTGCGGCAATAAAAGCAAATCATTTATGTCCACAAAATTGGCAACTCATAACAGTAGTAGTCAAATGAGCACTTGGCAAAATCGTGTCAACCGCTGTGCAACTCCTGGCTGGTCCCGCTGCAGGCAGGTCTCTAATGCACTGTCTCTGGCTGTGCTGGTGGTCCCCAGCCTGCAGCGGCCCTGTCCAGCTTTCCTAGAGTAGCCGCCTGTCTCCTGGAATCTCCTCTATGCTCTTGAGACTGTGCTGGGAGACACATCAAACCTTCTGGCAATGGCACGCATTGATGTGCCATCCTGGAGGAGTTGGGCTGCCTGTGCAACCTCTGTAGGGTCCAGGTATGGCCTCATGCTACCAGTAGTGACACTGACCCAAGCCAAATGCAAAACTAGTGAAAAACTGAAAAGATGAGTAGGGAAAAAATGTCACTGGCCTCCACCTGAAAACCATTCCTGTTTTGGGGGTCATCTCCTTGTTGCCCGTCTAGTGTACCTGTTGTTAATTTTATTAACACCAAAGCAGCTGAAACTGATGAACAACCCCTTCTGCTCCTTAACTGACCAGATCCATATCCCAGGAGTTTCATTGACTTGATGCTAGACTCTGATTACAAAGTCTTCATTTCATTTTTTGAGCAGTGTACAGTATATCCATTACCTTGCTTTTTTTGTCACTGGAGTACAGGTTTAAAAAGAAAGTGTCATGATAGAAATATGTGAGGTGTCATTGCTGAGCTATGTGCTCCAGAGCCATCATCCTCACTAAAGCATTTGGTGACTCCCTCCTGCCTAGAATGAGCATCTGCATATCAGATTCAATGGCTGCATGTATAGTACAGATCTGAGACTCATTAGCTAAGAATGTCAGCAGAAGAGCCTTGACATATAAGACAGTAATGGGAGCTCCCATACTACAGCCATGACAGGTCCCCTTTAAAAATAAGACCTCTGCGCTGAATAAAGTCATTGGTGACACTTTACACTTCAGGGGACACAATGCACACTGACACTCATACTGCACATAGATATACTACTCACCTGTTCTTGCTGTTCAGCCATATCTTCTCCAATCCAAGTCAGAACTCTGTTAACATTCAGCACTGACCAGCTCTGAAAGAATGTAGAAGCTCAGGATAAAATTGTTTCAAATTGCTTTAGCAAGGCAATTTCTGTGAATAGATAGCAGGAGAACCGGTTCTGCAAGTCTCCATTAGAAGATGCAAACTTACCCATGGGTCAGTCGTGGACATTTCTGGAAAATCAATTGTGGCCATAGGCAAAAGTCAAACAAAAGGCATGTGGAGCTGGGAACTACCATGGGGGATGTGTACCAATGAGAAAATAATTATAGAAAATATCACTGAGCGGGAAAGAGACCCTTCATTTTATGTGACTTGGAGCAGTGGTTCTCAACCTTCCTAATGCCGTGACCCTTTAATACAGTTCCTCATGTTGTGGTGACCCCCAACCATAAAATTATTTACCCAGTAATTATATTTCATGAAGTGTCATTTTACCTCCAATACTGCTGCTTTCAACACAGTAGCTGCTTTTAACAGAGTAGCTGCTTTCTACACAGTAGCTGCTCTTTACACATCGGAAATATGTGTTTTTGGATGGTCTTAGGGGACCCCTGTGAAAGGGTCGTTTGACCCCCAAAGGGGTCACGACCCACAGGTTGAGAACCACTGACTTGGAGGGTGATATGGGAAAAATGACAATTTTTCAGATTACATACTTCCGAGATGCCTTTAAGCTGTATGCAGTGTTATGGAGCAGCACAACGTCTCCGACAGTGTCACTGACACCATATTGTTACATGGCACACATTTCATGTGTTATCATTTATGTTTCTCCTACTCTTTGGCTTACAAACAGCAGCAGCACCCCAGTCTGAATAATTTCAACTTGGAGAAAACGTCTTTAATGAATAGTTTTTGCTGTGACCCTTGATTTTTTTTTATCTAGCAATAGTAGGGCAGAATTCAGCATTTGAAACACAACAAATCTAAAAGCTATTGGAAGGTTTGAACTCAATAAATAAATAAAGATAAACGCCTCAACTTCATAACAATTGTAGAGCACAGGTATACCAGTTTCATTGCAGTACCGCACTGTATTATATCTACAAACTTTAATAAAATGTCAACACACAGTGCATAAAAACACATCAAAAACAAAACCCCACATTTCCAGAGACATAGCATTCATTCTGCTGAATTTTGTAATACTTTGATCAGTTTTAATTAAAACAATATACATTTATTGTAGATACAAATGATAAACTTAATTTGTATTTGCACAATCTAACACAGGGGTGGCGAACAAGTTAGACACAAAGAGCCAAAATCTTAAACTGTGAAAGTCAGAGAGCCACACCACGCAGTGACCTGCCAAAACAGACAAACACTCACACAAAAACACATAATTAAAACCATATTATTCACCATAACACTTTCTTCCCCTTACAAAACAACAATGTGTTCATTTCAAGGTAAGTGTCCACCCTCAACACACACATCAAATCAACTTAGCCAGAGTTAACACATCAACTACCCTGGAGGTTGCTGTGGTACCTGTCTCTCTCTCACTCTAACACACAAGTATACAAAAAAAAATTCTGAACTAATGGACTGCAGACAAAGTACAGGAGATGACCAGAGACTGCAGACAAAGTACAGGAGATGACCAGAGACTGCAGACAAAGTACAGGAGATGACCAGAGACTGCAGACAAAGTACAGGAGATGACCAGAGACTGCGGACATAGTACAGGAGATGACCAGAGACTGCGGACACAGTACAGGAGTTGACCAGAGACTGCGGACATAGTACAGGAGATGACCAGAGACTGCGGACACAGTACAGGAGATGACCAGAGACTGCGGACATAGTACAGGAGATGACCAGAGACTGCGGACACAGTACAGGAGATGACCAGAGACTGCGGACAGTACAGGGATGACCAGAGACTGTGGACAGCACAGGGATGACCAGAGACTGCGGACAGCACAGGGATGACCAGAGACTGCGGACAGCACAGGGATGACCAGAGACTGCGGACAGCACAGGGATGACCAGAGACTGCGGACAGCACAGGGATGACCAGAGACTGCGGACAGCACAGGGATGACCAGAGACTGCGGACAGTACAGATGACTGCTGACCTTTGGGGAGGTGGGGAGCGGGTACCTGAATTTGACAGGTACCCGCTCTTACTTCCGCAGAGTTTTTGTTTGATCTTACCTGTTCCTCGATCCAGCCGCGCGCTGTCTTCCCGGCTTCTGTAATGGCGCTCGGCATGACAGCCAGGTGCCCAGTGCGCATGAGCGAGAAGCACTTGCGCTTTGTGATTGGTCCGGCGGCTTCTGGGATCTGTCATGTGTCCCAGGTACCGCCTTACCATTCACAAAAAGCACCGCTTCTTGCGCATGCGCACTTGGCACCCAGCTGTCATGCCCAGTGCCCACACTACAGAAGCCGGAAGACAGCGCGCCGCTGGATAGAGGAAAAGGTAAAAATAAGAGAAACATGAAACTTGGCAAAGAGCCACAGTATACAAAATATGATAAGAGGCAAAGAGTCGCATTCATTTTGGCCGGGAGCCGCACGCAGCTCGAGAGCCGCGTGTTCGCCACCCCTGATCTAACATAACAATAAATATATTAATATGGTACATAGCATTGCAAAAATATTTAAAAATGAAATAGAGGCTTTTTTTTCAATTTATTTTTTAATGTGATACTAAAAAAAATAAGAAACAAAATGAATAAATATAAAAACAAGTTTAAATATTAACGATGCAAAAATGGAAGTTTAAAAAAAAACAGTAGAAAAATAATAGTTAATGGAAGAAGGGGACATTGAAGTTAAGAGTGATTAGGAAAAATTTGAGGCCAATAAGGGGTTTAAAGAGCAACTTTTTTAAAAAAAACTTGTAATTTTGCTTTAGCTGACATCACATGCAGAAAATCTCCTATCTGAACAATGTTAATAAACACTGTTACTCTGTATCTCTATATCTTCTGTCTAAATGTTGTTACTTTGTATCTATCTCCCATCTGATCGATGTTTGTAAACAATGTTACTTTGTATCTCTCTTCCATCTGATCGATGTTTATAAACAGTGTTATTTTGTATCTCTCTATTGCCCATCTGGTCAAATATTTATTAAAAAAATGTTACTTTGTTTAAAAAAATAACCACATTTCAAAAGAAAAAGCATTTGTTATTCTTAATTTGTTTTATACTTTGATCAGTTTTCATTTAAAAATAAGACATCAGACATCAGTTCTTGAACACCTCTCTAGTTCAGCTAAAAAACAAAAAAATAACAGTGTAAGCCCTACGTTTTATCGTTTCCATGATTAGATGTAGATCTAATCAGGAAAATCTCTATGAAGGAAGCCCAACCCAAGAGGAACGTCATTTAAGTACAGCTATATCCTGCAGATCTAGACTTAGCTACATGCAACAAGCAAAGTCACACATGCTGCCATTCCATAGATCAATGTAAGACTTCCAGCTGAGGCCCCCGCTCCCATGACCCATTTACCACCCATTTCTTGCTAAAGGATTAGTCTGCACCATTACATACCTGTTGTCGTCAACTTTGAAAGCATCCCTTTTAATTGACTTTGGGGTCAGTGTCTGGGAGTCCCTATATTTTTTAAGGGGATTTCCAAATATCAATAAGCCCACTTCCCGCAGACCCCAACAATTCCTAGGCGAGGGCTGTGAGGAAAAGGCTCTTGAAATACATGTCTGATATAAGTTCCCCAAACCTAGCTTAACCTTGAAATATCGTCAAAGTCTTTTTAATAAGTTCCTTTGAATACTGTTAAAGACCTTCTTGACATCTGCCAGGAGGACCAGCACTTCCTTTCCTAAGTTTAATATAATAGTAGCCATTTACCACCAGGAGTTTGCAGATTTCTCAACGAGGAACACCCGGGTAAATCCTGTTTGGTTTTCATGTATCAGGTCTCCAGTTACTGTACATTCCCTAGACACTTTACCATGGCAAGCATCAAAAAGGTTTCATTTTCCTGAAACTATGCACGTCAGAAGAGTATAGTACAATTTTGGAATCAGGGAGTTGTTGTTGGACACATCATTTTTCACATATGTAACAAACAGAACACTATGCACTTAGAACTTTGAACGGATTCCTCATCACTAACCATGGACAGGAGGAAATGAATATTAGAAGAGAATGTGCAGAATACAGACTGACATGCAGCAGACATGGACGGTTATAAAGAGGAATTAAAGATTTATTGATTGCACATATAAACTCAGATGGCTTTATGATATTGTGGTTTTTGCTGTTATCTGTGGATTTATTATGGACAAATAGCATGGCGCCCACCATCCACAGGCATTTTCACTCCAGTGATAAAAGATGCTGCATCTGATGCCAGGAAAGTGATTGTCTGGGCCACTTCCTCCACTTTGCCAGGGCGTGTGCCTCCTGTGAGAGCTTCAGGAACTGAAAGAAAAGGAGGCAAGAAATGAATACCAAGACACAAGTAGAGAAGGAACCAAGAGATCAACGCCAAGACAGGAGGGGAGAAGGAGGAAAGAGATCAATGCCAAGGCATGAGGAGAGAAGGAACCGAGAGATCAACACCAAGACATGAAGAGAGAAAGAGGCGAGAGATTAATGCCAAGGCACAAGGAGAGAAGGAGGAGAGAGATCAATGCCAAGGCACGAGGAGAGAAGGAGGCCAGAAATCAACGCCAAGGCATGAGGAGAGAAAATGGTGAGAGATCAATGCCAAGGCACGAGGAGAGAAGGCAAGAGATCAATGCCAAGGCACGAGGAGAGAAGGCAAGAGATCAATGCCAAGGCACGAGGAGAGAAGGAGGCGAGAGATCAATGCCAAGGCACAAGGAGAGAAGGAGGTGAGAGATCAATGCCAAGACATGAGGAGAGAAGGAGGAGCGAGATCAATGCCAAGACATGAGGAGAGAAGGAGGCGAGAGATCAATGCCAAGGCACGAGGAGAGAAGGAGGCGAGAGATCAATGCCAAGGCACGAGGAGAGAAGGAGGCGAGAGATCAATGCCAAGACATGAGGAGAGAAGGAGGAGAGAGATCAATGCCAAGACATGAGGAGAGAAGGAGGCGAGGTATCAACGCCAAGGCATGAGGAGAGAAGGAGGCAAGAGATCAATGCCAAGGCATGAGGAGAGAAGGAGGCAAGAGATCAATGCCAAGGTACGAGGAGAGAAGGAGGCGAGATATCAACACCACAGCATGAGGAGAGAAGGAGGCAAGAGATCAATGCCAAGGCACGAGGAGAGAAGGAGGCGAGATATCAACACCACAGCATGAGGAGAGAAGGAGGCAAGAGATCAATGCCAAGGCACGAGGAGAGAAGGAGGCGAGAGATCAATGCCAAGGCACGAGGAGAGAAGGAGGTGAGAGATCAATGCCAAGACATGAGAAGAGAAGGAGGAGAGAGATCAATGCCAAGACATGAGGAGAGAAGGAGGCGAGGTATCAACGCCAAGGCATGAGGAGAGAAGGAGGCAAGAGATCAATGCCAAGGCATGAGGAGAGAAGGAGGTGAGATATCAACGCCAAGGCATGAGGAGAGAAGGAGGCGAGAGATCAATGCCAAGGTGCGAGGAGAGAAGGAGGTGAGATATCAACGCCAAGGCATGAGGAGAGAAGGAGGCGAGAGATCAATGCCAAGGTGCGAGGAGAGAAGGAGGTGAGATATCAACGCCAAGGCATGAGGAGAGAAGGAGGCGAGATATCAACGCCAAGGCATGAGGAGAGAAGGAGACAAGAGATCAACGCCAAGGCACGAGGAGAGAAGGAGACAAGAGATCAATGCCAAGGCACGAGGAGAGAAGGAGGAGAGAAGGAGGAGAGAGATCAATGTCAAGGTATGAAGAGAGAAGGAGACAAGAGATCAATGTCAAGGCACGAGGAGAGAAGGAGCCTGCTGGGTGTGCTTTCATACCTGTCTCAGATACATACATTATGCAGCGCTGTGTTCTGGCAGTAGGATGGAGACTTCCTGTCCCACGCTCCAAATAAAATACAGTTGGGCTGAGTCCTGCTCAGCCATTTGCAGTCAGTTTTGTATTCATTGGAATGAATACAAATCTTCCTCTGATTGGCTTAAGCGGAGATAGTGACATCATCTGTCCACCTCTCTGCCTCAGCCAATCAACTTAGAATGACTGAGAAGCACTCAGCCTGACTATTTTGCTCCAGGAGTGGGGCAGGAAGTTTCCTTCCCAATCTTCCTACTGCCGGGGCCCGCTGAGGATACATACAGTGAATACAGAGCACCCAGCAAGTGCAACTGTTAGCACAACAAATCGTTTGTTTGGCCCAGTTGGGTCCAAACAAACTATATAAAAAGGACATTAAACACAGCTTTAAAGCTGAACTCTAGACAAACAGCTAAGTACTCAGATGAAATACATCTTTGGAGACCATTATTCCCACTCTGCAGCTCTGTACTCATTAATATATCATTAAATGTATTTTTATAAATGCAAGAATCTAGAATTGACCTGGTATCAGCCTCTTGCAGTCCCTGTACAGCAGAGCTCAGACTAAGGGAGGCAGAAGGAGCCAATCAGGTGTGCTGCTTTGCTCACATGGTAACAAGGGTCATGCTGAGGGAGGAGCTCATCAGTGTGCTGCTTCTCCTTTAACTGTCCAATCACAGGTTGGGGGAGGGACAAGACCTGTAAGTGTTATTAAACTGCAGAGGATAAATCAGGTCTTCTCCTCAACCAGACAGGGCTGTACTATGCGACAAAGCTGTGTAAAGTGCAGGAGTGGATGAACAGAAATACAAATTCCTTGGCAAGTAGAAATGCTCCCATTATGTATTTCATGTGAGTATTTAGCTGTTTTCCTGAAGTTCAGGGTTAATGGCGCTCCAGGGCTATTATGTGGATGAGAAATGTACACCTAGAATGTCCTGGTTACATTTTGCTGAGGCATTTGGGGGTACTATGAAAAACTAGACGTGCAGAATGAAAAAAAAAAGTTTCAATTTGTTATTTAAATAATTTAATTTAGTTAAATTCATTTAATTTGTTTTCAGAATTCATTTTGTTGATTCAAATTTTCAGAATTTGGTTGAATTCAATTCAATTCAACCAAATTCATAAAATTTTAATTTATTCTGCTTGAAATTCGAATTTTGGAAGATGGTTATTTTCTAATTTATTGTATTCTATTGTTTTTCTAATCCTTTTGTTGTTTCTGTTCTCTTTTTTTGTTCTGTTCTACTCTATTCTTTTCTGTTATTTTATTCTCTATTCCATTTTTTTTCTATTCTATTCTGTTATTTTACTCTGTTATTTTGTATTCTGTTATTTTATTCTCTATTCTATACTTTTCTATTTTATTATTTTCCATTCTATTCTTTTCCATTTTGTTTATTTATTTTTTTTTTTTTATTCCACTCTGTTTTACTCTATTCTTTCCTATTCCATTTTTTTCGATTCTGTTCTTTTCTATTTTATTTTTTTTTTCAAATTCGATTTCATATTTGAATTTTGGGCGTAATTTTGTTTCTTTATTTTATATTAACATAATTTGTTACCATTGTAATATGGAAATTCAGAGACATCCGAATAACAAAAAATTTGTTTGAATTTCATTTCAGGATGAAACGAACCACACAGGTTTGTAAAAAATGTGATTCATGACAAAAGGGCTCCAAACACTTTACAAAAGACATAAGACAGACCAAATAAAATCAGAATGACAGCCCTGGATCCCATATTTTTATCAACAGGTCCCATATTTCTATCATCACAGTTTTTTTTCGTTACATTTCTCAGTCAAACAGAAAAACGGGGCCCAATCATGATTGCTGTCAAAAACTGGAGGCCACTTTCACCAACATGGTGAAGCAAATGATTCTCCCAACACCAATGTTTACAGACCCCATATATCTCAGTACTTTGTCGGACTGCCTCTATCTGAATTCTGATACAAGCTGTAATAATGTGCTCCCCAATCATCAATCTAAAAAAATGGGATGTTGGTCTCCCAGTATGCACAGGGCAAGCTCCTCCAGCTACGTACCTCCTGGTACTGCTCTCCACTCATCCCAGCCCCCTTCTGCAATTCAGTTATGATCACCCCCGGACCGGAAGAGAAGTGGAGGCATTGTCAGCTGGAGCACCAAGAGAAGAATGAACACCCTGTAATGTTACCTCATCTCTCACATACACTCAGGGGCTGACTGACAACTCATGGGGCCCCCAGGCAATAGGGGATCATGGGGCCCCTGTGTCCTTGCCCAAACTCAAAAAAGCCTATGAAAAAGGTACCAGGGGCATCTCATGGGGCCCCCTACTGACCCCGGGCCTTTGGGCAGTGCCCGAGTTTCCAAATGGTCAGTCCGCCCCTGCATACACTATATAGTTAGGTTTTGGTCATTCTACTCACCATAGGATATTGACTCGGACTTGCTTAATGGTCAACTCTAGAGAACAACAAAAACACAGTGAATGTATTTGCCCACATTAACACTTTGTTTGGTATCATTAGTTGTATAGTTTTTTTTTTTCTGTTGATCCTGTCTGCTTTAATAGCTCCTATTACAGGCTGTCATTGCCAAGTTGCTGCCAATCAACTAACAACAGTGTTGTCTGTGCAGACTTTGGGGTTACATACACTTTTCATTAATTCAATGATTACATGCAAGCTGGGCTGCTGTTAGAAACCACGGGGGTCCCATACAGCCAACCTGACAGGGGCCCCCTTAAAAAATACAACAAAAAAAACACAGTTTACTATGCTTCAGTTATGAATGGAGGAAAGGAAGGGGCTGGTTAATGTGAAATATTTATCAGACCCTTCCCCCAATCTCCATCCTGAAGGATCCAATTGTGTGCTTGCAGCTGCCAGTGGGAAGGATAGGAGGGAAGCCGGCACTGTGTGGGCCCAGGCAGCTGGGTGAATCAGATGTGCCCAGGGAGGGTGATCGGTATTGTGGGCAGGGGGGTCCCCTGTATCGCTTTCTCTGCAGCAGCTGAACACCAACAGGAGAAGAATCCAGCTTTCAGATGCTGCAGAAAGAGCCATACAGGGCATCGGTTCCAGTAATTGCACCCCCACCATGCTGATCAGCCTCCCTGTCCACATCCAATTCACCCAGCTCCCTGGGCCCCCTTGTTGTCTGGGCCCCATACAGGAGAACTGGTGGTACCCCCTTATCCACGGCCCTGCATGCAAGAGTAGAGGTGTCTCTACAACTCATGGGGGCCAGTAGCAAAATTTTGACGAAGACCCCCTCTGTGACAACAGACAGTTTCATTTGGGACAATAGTGCAACCGATCGTAACATCAAGGATAAGCATCAGGAGAGTGGTTAACAGTCTAGATCGGGGTGTAATAATTCAATTCAATTGCAGACCATGTAACGGAACCAGAACCCGACCACTCTTGGGTATATTCTGTTATACCGCAACTTCCCTGTCCGAACACCATCCACGGACCACACCCTTGAAATCACTCAGGAAATAGACAGCACCCAGCTCTTCTTAAAACAGGAAGCCAACTCTTTTATTTTACATACACAACAACTTATATACACAGGGCAGAGAAACACAACCAGGAACAGGAAACACATCATCACCCCTCCCCATCCAACCAAGACACAGAACAATGGGCTGCAGCACATGGAAAAGGACATTAGACAGCCATGTGGCGGAGAACAAAGGGCAACACATCAATATACAATAGACATTCACATACACACCCTGTACCCTAACAGGCACAGGGTCACTTAAACGTAAGAATTTGGGGAGATGATACAGAGGTCCCCCCACACCCAAAAGTCACTCCCGTCACAGACCGCATTGCAATATGGTTGCCCCCAAAGAGCACCCCCCCTTTACATCAGATATCAAGAGCCCCTCACCATCAGAACTCAAGAGTCCCCCCACTTTCCCTTACATCATCACAGTGCACCCCTCTTACCTTGTGCTGCTGCCGCAAAGAAGCTGGGGGTGGAGCTGGCAAACAGAAAAATTACAGGGTCTGGAAGAGGACCAGAGGAGGCTGGAGTCAGTAGCCAGGGTCTACTGAATGCTGAGATGAGGGGATGCTGCGGCTGCACCATAGAGAGGAGCGACTTCTGTAGGAGGAGCTCTGTCCTCCTCTTTGCTGCCAATTGGTGAAACAGGGAAGGGGCAGAGACAAATCTCTCTGTAGCTGCATGGAGAACCCCAGGATCTGTAGGAGGTGTTTTGTGTTTAATGGTCTAGTTCAAAATTTGAAAAGAAGGTGTAGTATAGAAGTAGTAGCAGCAGCACACCAGAAGCAATGTTCTATCGTGCATTGCAATGACTCAGAAGACAAATAAAAGATTATGCCACCCTTATCTATAGAGCACAAGAAAACACTCCCTGGTCTGAGACCTAAGGCGCTGGATACGTTGACAACATTTCCTTTGGTCTTGATGAGATGAGGCACCGCCAGTCGAGTGAGATAGAAAAGAGACCTGGAAAAGTCCAGAGATGAGGAGATTATTTTACAATTACACTCACTTCTCAAAAAAATCTAAAAAGGAATAAAAAAAAACACAAGGGGTGTCAGGGCTCCAGGGTATGACCAGAGGTATGTGAACTGATGCAGGGAAACGCAGGCTTCAGATATGTTATAAATAAGACAATTTATGAAAGACTAACAATACAAACGCAGTGCAATACTAAAACATAACACAGTGCAAACGAACCAAACCAAACCACCCACAGATAACAATACATACAATGCAAGCGTCGTCAGGCAGGCCGGGTCAATAACAATCGCGCAGGTAGGAACAGGAGGAGCAGGCAGAGAGTAGTCAGGTCACGAGCCGGGTACAGCAACTAACGGGCAGGTAGGTACAGGGGGTCAGGCAGAGAATGGTCGGGGTCACAAACCAGGGATCAAACAGGAGAAGTCAGCAGAGGTCCGGATCAGGCAGGGTCAGCAACGAATCAGTCAGACAGGGACAGGGACAGGGATGCAGGTAACAAGATACAGGGGCCCATAGAAAAACACACACCAAGGCACAGACTGCAGGTCTGGCCTTCCCTTAAATACACCTGCATAATCAGCTTCAGGTGTTTGGCTGGCTGCAGGGTTGAGTCTCTGATTGCTGGGAGCACCCGCTGGCCAGCCCTGGTACTGCAGCCCACAAGGCAGGTGAGTCCCACCATTACTGGCAAGTCCATTCCTGACAAGGGGAGCTTAATAAACCCAGTCCGCTGGTCTAAGGAAACAAATACCCAGTGACAGGGGCGGACTGACAACTCATGGGGCCCCCGGGCAATAGGGGATCATGGGGCCCCTGTGTCCTTGTCCAAACTCAAAAAAGCCTATGAAAAAGGTACCAGGGGCATCTCATGGGGCCCCCTACCGACCCCAGGCCCTCGGGCAGTGCCCGAGCTTCCAAATGGTCAGTCCGCCCCTGCCCAGTGATGAATGCATTTTAAAACCTTACAGCATTAGAAAATTGTTCATGTAAATGAAATGAGCACAACCCCAATAACAGAAACAACCTTTGTTAGGATGTGACTCTGTGCAGTGCCACTAGTGTAATGACAAACATAGGCTGAGGCTTGTTTAGATATGTAGCCCATATACTGCTTATCACAAATAATTCTGGAACCAGTGTGGATTCTGGTGGAAACTGGGTTTCCCTCACCTGCACATGCTGGTGCCCTTAAAATTGGTGCTGCTGTGCGGGGCATGGCTTTTACTGCTGCAATATTCATTCACAGGGATCTGTGAATGGATAAACTACAAGTCCCATCTGTCACCATGGCAGGCAGACTTGTAGTTCTCAATGGACTTTGCGGGCACTAGGGTTCACCCAGCTGCCTGGGCCCTGCACAGGAGGACTGGTGGTACCCTAGGGTTGCCATCTCATCCCTTTAAACCCAAACACATAATAATGACACAGGTTCTGAGGGTCATTAAATGCAGATAGGGCACTAAGCGAGTTGAATTACCACCTTAATCAGCCCCAGAACCTGTGTCATTAATGGGTTCAGTTTTAAATTGATGAGGTGGCCACCCTAGCAGGCACTGATGAGCACCCTCTTAGTCCACTGACACTTCTTCCAACTTTCTAACACAAAGCTCATACAGAGGTATGGGGAGCAAGTTGGAGGACGTGTCTGCAAGAGCCTGACATTGCACCCAGGATCTCGGAAGCAATGCTCTGCAGGTTCCTAGTTGAAAAAAGTTGTTTTGCAAAAATATGAGCTTTTTTTGTTTTTTTTCCTAAACGTGACCCTACACCCCCGCCCTGCCCAGAATAGGCATCTGCATGTTAGATTCAATGGCTGCATGCTTGTTATAGATTAGTGACTTATTAGGTAACAAAGCTCAGACTGACAGAAATGGGAGCTCCTATATTACAGCCATGACAGGTCCCCTTTAAAAATAAGACATCTGTTCTGAATAAAGTCATTGGTGACACATTAGACATTCGGGGACACAGCTCACTTGTTCCTGCTGGGCAGCCATCTCTGCTCCAATCCAGGTCAGAAGTTTTTATTTTGGTGGGGGTGGGGGTGGGGGGACTTTATTAGTACTCAGCACTAACTTGCTGGAATTTTAATTGTTTCCTGCTAAAAGAATGCAGAATCTCAGGACGGACAAAGGTTTGTTTCTCCATGCTTCCTCTGGGAGGGTTCTGTGAATGGGCAGCTGGAGAACCTGTCTGGGAAGTCTCTGTCAGAAGCTGAAAACTTATGGAGCGCCTCATCCCCAACCTGAACTTAGAGATCAAACTACGCTTTTTAACCCCTCGCCTACCGGGCACTTTCACCCCCTTCCTGCCCAGGACAATTTTCAGCTTTCAGCGCTGTCACACTTTAAATGACAATTGCGTGGTCATGCAACACTGTACCCATATTAATTTTTATCATTTTTTTCACACAAATAGAGCTTTTTTTTAATGGTATTTCATCGCCGAGGGGGTTATTTTTTGCGTTATAAACAAATTATTATCTATTATAAAATTTTGCTAACAGGTAATTTTTCTCCTTCACTGATGTGCACTGATGAGGCTGCACTGATAGGCAGCACTGATGGGCACTGATAGGCAGCACTGATGAAGTGGCACAGATAAGCAGCACTGATAGGCAGCACTGATGGGTGGCACTGACTGATGGCACTGATGGGCACTGATAGGCAGCACTGATGGGCACTGATAGGCAGCACTGATGAAGTGGCACAGATAAGCAGCACTGATAGGCATCACTGATGGGTGGCACGGACTGATGGCACTGCTGGGCACTGATAGGCAGCACTGATGGGCACTGATAGGCAGCACTGATGAAGTGGCACAGATAAGCAGCACTGATAGGCATCACTGATGGGTGGCACGGACTGGTGGCACTGCTGGGCACTGATAGGCAGCACTGATGGGCACTGATAGGCAGCACTGATGAAGTGGCACAGATAAGCAGCACTGATAGGCAGCACTGATGGGTGGCACTGACTGTTGGTTGGGAACAGTGTGAAACTGGATTAATCCGACCATATTACAGTCTTCCATTGATTGACAGTCCATGAATTATGGGTGTAGCACCACTCTCTCCTCTTCTGAGCATTGATATCAGTCATTGGAGTCTTTTGGCTGTTGTAGGGGGGCTGGGGGATATCATCATCTGGAGAAAAAAATTTGTAAGATCTTAAAAAAAAAAAAGTAGCACAAATTATATTTTTTATGGCACAAAACAGCACAAACCTAACACTAACAAATGATATATTTCTTTTCAAGATTTATTAACATGGGGTGTGAAGTGGGTGGGGTTTGATCAAATAAAAACAAACTGTTATAACTAAAAACCATAACAGCGCAAATAAAAATGTTAGCAGCACAAACGCGGCACTAACCAACCAGCCCAGTTTTGTATCTTTTGGCTGTTGTAGGGGGGCTGGGTGACCTTTGGTGACCTTTAATAAATCATTAAGAATGCAAAAACGATAAATGATAGAACGGAGATTTAAACGGCACAAACCAGCACAAAACGCGGCACTAACCAACCAACCCGGTTTCATGTCCTTTGGCTGTTGTAGGGGGGCTGGGTGACCTTTGGTGACCTTTAATAAATCGTTAAGAATGCAAAAATGATAAAATATAGAACGGAGTTTTAAACAGCACAAACGCGGCGCTAACCAACCAGACTGGTTTTGTGTCTTTCGGCTGTTGTAGGGGGGCTGGGTGATGTCATCATCTGGAAAAAAAATGTATAATGTCCCAAAAATAAAAGCACAAATGAAATTTTGTACGTCACAAACCAGCACAAACGTAGCACTAAAGAAGCACGTTGGAGTTGTTATTTGTGCTGATCGCAGGGGGGGGGGGCAGCTTTGCTGAGCTGTCAATGTTCTGCACTGTGTGCCTCTCCCTTCCTCCACATTCTTTCTGAATATACTTTCACTTTCACTCTCTGCACTTGCCACCCTCCCCTTTCCTTCCATTCTACAGACGCAGAGAGTGCTGTCCAGACCGCCGTCCAGGCAGGAAGGGGTTACAGAAGGGTATCCAGGTATGATAATGTACGACATACATGTCACCGACATACGTGTCACTTATCGCCAGGTGAAAGCAAAAGAGAGAGAAGAAAAGGGGTGACAGCAGTGTGAGATCCAGACAGAGGAAAAAACCCCAACAGATGAGAGACAGCAGAGAGCTGAAGAGGAAGAGACTGCTGTGGGTAAGAGACAGCAGAAGGCAGGATGGGGTGAGATGATAAGAGAGAGCACAGAGCCAGGAAAGAGACATCCTGCAGGTAGGAGAGAGGAGAGAGCCAGCAGAGGGCAGGAGAGTGACACCCTGCAGGTAGGACAGAATAGAAGACCAACAAAGAGACATCCCACAGGAAGGAAAGAACAGAGAGACAGCAGATGGTCAAAAAGTGAGATCCTCCAGAAAACAAAGTTAGCAGAGTAGCAGCAGAGGGCCAGGAAAGTGAAAGCCTGCAGGGAGGAGAGAGGGGAGACAGCAGAGGGCCAGGGAAGTGAAACCCTGCAGGGAGGGGAGAGAGAGCAGAGGGCCAAGAGAGTGACCTCCTGCAGGGAGGAGAGAGAGAGCAGAGGGCCAAGAGAGTGACCTCCTGCAGGGAGGAGAGAGAGAGCAGAGGGCCAGGAGAATGACCTCCTGCAGGGAGGAGAGAGGGGAGACAGCAGAATGCCAGGAGTGTGACCCCCTCTAGGGAGGAGAGAGGGGAGAGAGAGCAGAAGGCCAGGAGAGTGACCCCCCTCTAGGGAGGAGAGAGGGAAGAGAGAGCAGAGGACCAGGAAAACGACCTCCTCTAGGGAGGAGAGAGGGGGAGAGAGAGCAGAAGGCCAGAAGAGTGACCTCCTCTAGGCAGGAGAGAGGGGAGAGAGAGCAGTGGGCCAGGAAAGTGACATCCTGCAGGGAGGGGAGAGAGAGCTGAGGGCCACAAGAGTGACCTCCTGCAGGGAAGAGAGAGGAAAGAGAGCAGAGAGCCAGGAGAGTGACCCCCTATAGGGAGGAGAGAGGGGAGAGAGAGCAGAGGGCCAGGAAAGTGACATCCTGCAGGGAGGGGAGAGAGAGCTGAGGGCCACAAGAGTGACCTCCTGCAGGGAAGAGAGAGGGGAGAGAGCAGAGAGCCAGGAGAGTGACCTGCAGGGAGGAGAGAGGGGAGAGAGAGCAGAAGGCCAGAAGAGTGACCTCCTCTAGGGAGGAGAGAGCAGAGGGCCAGGGGAATGACCTCCTGCAGGGAGGAGAGAGCAGAGGGCCAGGAGAGTGACCTCCTGCAGGGAGGAGAGAGGGGAGAGAGAGCAGAGGGCCAGGAGAGTGACCTCCTCTAGGGAGGAGAGAGGGGAGAGAGAGCAGAGGGCCAGGAGAGTGACATCCTGCAGGGATGAGAGAGCAGATAGATAGCAAAGAGTCAGGAAAGAGACACCCTGCGTGTAGGGGAGAGCAGAGAGACAGCAGAGGGCCAGGAGAGTGACATCCTGCAGGTAGGCGAGAGACAGTAGAGACCAAGGACTGCAACGTCCTGAAGAGAGGAGAGAGCAGGGGAAAAGCATAGGATCAGAAAAGTGACACCCTGCAGGAAGGGGAGAGCAGAGAGACAGCAGATCGCCAAAAAAGAAAATAAGACAGTAAAGTGACAGCAGAGGGACAGAAAAGAGACATCCTGCAGGAACGAGAGAACAGAGAATAGCAAAGAATCATGAAAGAGACATCCTGCATGCAGGGGAGAGCAGGGAGACAGTGGAGGGCCTGGAGAGTGACATACCACAGGGACAAGAGAGACAGCAAAAGCCCAGGAAAGAGATATCCTGCTGATAGAGGTAAACAGAGAGACAGCAGAGTGCAAGGAGACAGATCCAGCAGGGAAGAGAGAGCAGAAGGCAAAGAAAGTGACATCCTTCTTGTAGCAGAGAGGAGAGACCACAGAGGACCAGGACCAGGAAAGAGATACCCTGCAGAAAAGGGAGAGCAGAGACACAGCAGAAAGACAGAAATAAGATATCCTGAAGGCAGCAGAGAGCAGACTGGCAGTGCAAAGCCAGGAAAGTGATATTCTGAAGGTAGGAGAGAGCAGAGAGACATCAAAGGGCCAAGAAAAAAGTGTCCTGTTGGTAGGAAGGTGAAGGCAGACAGTAGAAAGCCAGGAAAGGGACATCCTGTATGGAGGAGAGAGCAGAGAGAGACAGCAGAGAACCAGGAAAGGGACATCCTGCATGGAGGAGAGAGCAGAGAGACAGCAGAGAACCAGGAAAGAGACATCCTGTATGGAGGAGAGAGCAGAGAGACAGAAGAGAGCTACGAAAGGGACATCCGCATGGAGGAGAAAGCAGAGACAGCAGAGAGCCAGGCAAGGGACATCGTGCATGGAGGAGAGAGCAGAGTGGCAGCAGAGGACATGGAACACGATATCCTATATGGAGGAGAGAGCAAAGAGACAGCAGAGAGGCAGGAAAGAGACATTCTGCATGGAGGAGAGAGCAGAGAGACAGCAGAGAACCAGGAAAGAGACATCCTGAATGGAGGAGAGAGCAGAGAGACAGCAGAGAGCCAAGAAAGAGACATCCTACATGGAGGAGAGAGCAGAGAGACAGCAGAGGACATGGAACACGATATCCTATATGGAGGAGAGAGCAAAGAGGCAGCGAATGGCCAAAGTAATACAGACTATACAGAGCACAGCTAAGTGTCTGCCTGTTGATTGGGAAATATATTAGATTGGCTGTAATATTTCCATCTGTCCTTGAGGATTCTCGTGTTCCTCGGTCTCATCTGATCATCATTCTGCTACAGGAAGAGGAAACCACTTTACCTGACCACACAGAGTGCACTTCCTCCAGGCTGATATGTGATAAAGTACAGCAAAGTGCTACAACCCGCCACAACTACAGACTCCAATAAGAAACAAGATCAGTCATTTCTGATTGGTTGTTATGGTTTACTACACTTTGCACCACTGCTGCACTCTGCACTCCCCTTATAAGATGTGTGGTATATGATAGATTTGTGTGTACTTTAATCTACATGTCTGTTTGTGTTTTGCAGGACAAAACATTTTAAATAGTTACCCTGTATAAGGTGAGATACCCCGAGATGTACATTGTACACACATTGTAAGGACTTGGGGATTCATAGCATAAACCATTCCGGGTGCAATCATACAGTAGATTCCTCATCACCCTCTATGTATGGGGCCTCATCCTCAGCCTGTAGACATCTTGGGTATAGTAGGCCCAGGAAAACCAATTCTATGGCATTTATACATATCGTTGGTCTCCCCTATAGATGGGTCCAATCTTCGATAAGGATATGGGTGCCCACTGGCCCAGCATGAACTGTATTGGGGGCAGTCATAGATTTCTCACCATTGTTTTCCCCTATGAATATGGTCTAATCTGCAGCCTGTAGAGATCTGAGGGTTCTATAGGTCCAGTAGGAGCTGTACTGGGGGCAATCATAGATTTCCCACCATTGTTTTCCCTTATGAATATGGTCTTATCTGCAGCCTGTAATGATCTGAGGGTCCTATATGTCCATCAGGAGCTGTACTGGGGGCAATCATAGATTTCCCACCATTGTTTTCCCCTATGAATATGGTCTGATCTGCAGCCTTTAGGTATCTGAGGGTCCTAAAGGTCCAGTAGGAGCTGTACTGGGGGCAATCATAGATTTCTCACCATTGTTTTCCCCTATGAATATGGTCTAATCTGCAGCCTGTAGGGATCTGAGGGTCCTATAGGTCCAGTAGGAGCTGTACTGGGGGCAATCATAGATTTCCCACCATTGTTTTCCCTTATGAATATGGTCTTATCTGCAGCCTGTAATGATCTGAGGGTCCTATATGTCCATCAGGAGCTGTACTGGGGGCAATCATAGATTTCCCACCATTGTTTTCCCCTATGAATATGGTCTGATCTGCAGCCTTTAGGTATCTGAGGGTCCTAAAGGTCCAGTAGGAGCTGTACTGGGGGCAATCATAGATTTCTCACCATTGTTTTCCCCCCTATGAATATGGTCTAATCCGCAGCCTGTAGGTATCTGAGGGTCCTAAAGGTCCAGTAGGAGCTGTACTGGGGGCAATCATAGATTTCTCACCATTGTTTTCCCCTATGAATATGGTCTAATCTGCAGCCTGTAGGGATCTGAGGGTTCTATAGGTCCAGTAGGAGCTGTACTGGGGGCAATCATAGATTTCTCACCATTGTTTCCCCTATGAATATGGTCAAATCTACAGGTCGTAGGGATCTGGGGTTCTGAGAATGAACTAAACATAGATTTTTCTTCATTGATCTCCCCTTATGGATGGGGTCCGATCTGAAGACTATAGGGAACTGGGGGTCCACTAAGCCCAGCATGAACTGTACCAGGAGCAATCATAAATCTCTCATTGTTCACCCCAGGAGGTGGGGTCTAATCTACAGACTGTAGGGAACTGGGGGGTCTGAGCATGAACTGTTCCAGGGGCAATCGTAGATTTTTATCAGTGTTCTTTCCTATGGATAGAGTCTACTCTGCAGTGTGCAGGGAACTGGGGGTCCAATAGGCCAGTATGAACCGTACCGGGGCAATCATACATTTCCCATTGTTGATCCCTGTGGGTGGGATCTAATCTTCAGACTGTAGGGATCTGGGAGTCAGAGCATGAACTGTACTGGACTAAGCAGCACATATCACCTTGTACATTATTATTGGCTTCCCATGTGTCTTAAAAGCTGTACATCTAAGCAGGTACGTTGTCCAAGCCCAGCCTTCGATCTTTGATAATCTGTGAATTGCAGGTCCTGGGACAGGTCAGAGGGGGCGTTTTTTCCCAGATATGTTTTTATTGTTTTTTGTTATTATTAATGAACATATACAACATGCAAAAACATGTCTGGTCTACATCTCCTGGTATCAAGGATACAATGCTGAATAGGGATGAGTTGTGCATGCCTGGGTTTGGTTTGAGCAGGACCTGGTGACTAAAGTTCATGTGCTGAATCTGAACCTCATTGAAGTCAACATGAGCTGAATGTTTTAAAACAGTATTGCCCATTTTACAAGCTCATAGGCAATAGAGTGCCAAACAAATGGCATGGGGGGGCTGGTCACTGCCATGGATTACATGCTAACCCCCCCCCCCCTTGCCTTGCCAGTTTGCATGCTCAAATAAGGGTCTGGTATGGATTTTTGAAGGGGGGTCCATGCTTTTTTTTTTGCCTAATTTTTGCATGGGGTCCCCCATTAAAGTTCATACTTGACCCAAATGGCCTGGTATGATTTTAGGAGGAATCCCATACCATGCTTTTTTACCTATCCCCACCCCTTTGCCTACATGGGTGGGAATTCCTGGCCTTGTAAGTGAATGGGACTGCTGATGCACCTGGTTGTTGAGGATTCGGCAGTGCCTGCACCCACTGGTGTCCTTAGCATCCACTGAGTGCAGAAAGCAAAAATAAGACCACTATTATATATGATGTTCAGCTCCCACTGAATGGGTAAATGGATGAATGGGTAAAAGTGACTGTATTAAATCACATGGTACAAAGCAGAGCAACCTACCAAATATCGTTGTAGTCAAGAGATAAAATGTTTCTCTGCTTGTCATACAACCTTTAGTAGATAAAACTCATCCATAGAGAACTTGTATGAACTCAAAATTATATTTCCGTCTTAAAGTCTAACATCTAACCACTACCCATAGCAAGGCTTGTATAGATAATAGCTCGGAATTACAGGATCATAATGTGTTGTCGGTTTGGACAGCATTATATAATTAAAACATTTTTATTGATCTCTAGTTCATTTTGGGCATTTTATCACTGATATCTGGAGCTCCTCATGGATCAGTTCATCAAAGGTCTGTGATGATATTTTTATTTTAGAAATTGTTTTATTACTTACTTTAGTATCATTATTTTATTTTGTGTTTATTTCTTTATTTTATTATAATGATTCTTGAGAGTATTTATATTATTCTTCTTCTTCTTCTCTTCTTCTTCTTCTTCTTCTTATTATTATTATTATTAATAATAATAATAGCAGTAGTAGTAGTAGTATTATTATTTGATAATTACAAATATTATTTATTATTTACTGTATATTGAATAATATGCATTAGTGTATTTTTATTTGCATTATTATTGTTATTAATATTATTATTATTATTAATCTGTATGTTTGGGTCAAACAATAGGTCTTTAGTAACTAGAGTTTCTGTCTTTGATTCGGAGAAAGTAAAAGGTGTTGCAGTCACTTTTTTATTATTAAGATTTATGTACCCCCAACCAGTTAAAATAAAAAGGCAGAACAGGCTGTCATATTCACTGTCAATCTGAAGTTTCCCCTGCTGCATTGTGTCCTCCAGTCTTTCAGGTTTCATGACTCTGGGAATACTGAGAACACACTATGGGGGTCAATTTACTAAAACTGGAGCTCCCAGAATCTGGTGCAGCTGCACATGGCAGCCAATCAGCTTCTAACCTCAGCTTGTTATACAGAGAGAGAGGGAGTGGTGAAGGAGACAAGCCGGGCAAATGGGAAAGAGAGACAGAGAAAGGTGGAGAGTGAGCGAGGAAGACATAGAGAGTCAGGAGTGGGGAGAGAGCAAGGAAGAGAGAGGGAAAGGAAGGGTGAGGCTTAAAGAGGTAGAGAGCAATAAAGCAACAAAAAAAGAGAGAATGAGAAAAAGGGAGCAAGAAAGAGAGGGATAAAGAGGAAGAGAGATGGTGGGGAGAGAGGGGGGAAGAAAGAGGGTGATGGAGAGAAAGAGAGCAAGGGAAAAGAAGACAGAGAGAGACGAGGGTGAAGGGGGACAGAGATTAGAAAGAGAAGGCGTGAGCGAGAGAGAGAGAGAGAGAGAGAGAGAGAGAGAGATGGAAACAGAGTGAGAGAGAGCGAAGAAGAAGGAAAAGAGATGGAGAGAGGGAGAAAATGAGATTGTGAGGGAGAGGAAAAGTGAGAGAGCACAAGGGGGAGAAAGAGAGCAACAGCATGAGGAGGAGGGCTAGAGAGAGAAAGAGAGCAAGAGCATGAAGAAGAGGGCTAGAGAAAGAAAGAGAGAGAGCGTGAGGAAGAGGGATAGAGAGAGAAATAGAGAGAGAGAGAGCGTGATGAAGAGGGATAGAGAGAGAAAGAGAGAGAGAGTGTGAGGAGGAGGGCTAGAGAGAGAAAGAGAGCAAGATCATGAGGAGGAGGGCGAGAGAGAGAAAGAGAGAGAGAGCGTGAGGAAGAGGGATAGAGAGAGAAAGAGAGCAAGGGCATGAGGAGGAGGGATAAAGAGAGAAAGAGAAAGCGTGCAGAAGAGGGATAGAGAGAGAGAAAGAGACAGGGATAGCATGAGCAGGAGGGATAGAGAAAGAAAAAAAGCGTGAAGAGAAGGGCTAGAGAGAGAGAATGCGAGGAGGAGGGATAGAGAGATAGAGAGGGATAGTGTGAGCAGGAAGGATAGAGAGAGAAAGAGAAAGCGTGCGGAAGAGGGAGAGAGAGAGAGAGAGAGAGAGAGAATGCGAGGAGGAGGGATAGAGAGATAGAGAGGGATAGTGTGAGCAGGAAGGATAGAGAGAGAAAGAGAAAGCGTGCGGAAGAGGGAGAGAGAGAGAGAGAGAGAGAATGCGAAGAGGAGGGAGAGAGAGAGCACGCGGAAGAGGACTAGAGAGAGAAAGAGAGCGTGAGGAGGAGGGATAGAGAGATAGAGAGGGATAGTGTGAGCAGGAAGGATAGAGCGAGAAAGAGAGAGGGAGTGTGAGGAAAATGGAAAGAAAAGGCTTGGAGCGAAAAAAAAAAAAAAAGTTAGTTGAGTTTTAAATTAGAGAGGGCTCACCTGATTCGTAGTGGTATGTTGCTGGGAGGGGTCCCATGAGGTTAAGGGGGGAGTGGTGAGGCACAAGGGTCCAGTCGGCGACATTGCAGAAGAAAGAAAGCTTCTCACTCTCCCTCCCCATCATTTACTGTGTTTTTGCTGTAGTTGTCATGGCAGCCTGGTGGTGGTTGGTCTTTGGAGGAGGAAAGAATTCTGAATATGGAATGGTTCAGGAACCATTGATGGTATGGGGACCTTGGTACATTCTTGTTTACGAGAAATAAAATGGTGGTCACTGCAGATAATTAGGATGGTCTCCGAGCCGGTGTGTTGTGACTGGGGGCCTAAGTTTAAAGGATAAGTTCACCTTTTAATAAAAAATAATAAATGCACATTTTTTTGTTACTAATAAACATGTGCATTTGTTATTTTTGGTTGCAGCAGCCTGAAAAGCATTGCACCAGTGATCATCAGATTGCTGGTGCCATGCATGTCTTCTGCAGACCTGTCAGTGTATTTGCTCGCCTGTACAGGATGTATGGGGTGTATGGAATGTACAGGATGTATGGGATGTACAGGGTGTACGGGGTGTACAGGGTGTTCAGGATGTACGGGGTGTACAGTGTGTACGGCATGTATGGGATTTACAGGGATGTACGGGGGTGTACAGGATGTATGGGGGTGTACGTGGTGTACAGGGTGTTCGGGATGTATGGGTTGTATGGCATGTATAGGATATACAGGATATACGGGGGTGTACAGGATGTATGGGGGTGTACGGGGTGTACAGGGTGTATGGGATGTACAGGGTGTAGGGGATGTACGGGATGTACGGAATATACGGGTTGTATGGGATGTATAAGGTGCATGAGGTGTACTGGATGTACGGGATGTACGGGATATATGAGCAAGCAGATATATTGACAAGAAGATTCAATGAACTACCACTGCACTCCACAGCTGCTAAGGCTTTTGGGACTTAGTCTATCATTCACAGAGGACTGTGAATGAGTGAGGCGGCCGTGTGGGGGGGAGAATATCCCCCGTTAGCTGTCAAAGGTGGTAGTGGAGGCCGGTCTGATCATAACATGTTACAACCTGAATATGGGTGTAATATGTAACATGTTATGAAAGGTGAACTTATCTAAACAAAAGGTTTTCCACGGGGAATATAGGTTGTGTTTGTTGACGTCAAAGACCACCAAGCTTTGTTTCTGTTTCTATTTCAAGGAATGTTATGTTATTTAAATTTAATTAATTTATTTGTGAATAAAAGGCTGCAATGGCAATTTTGACTCCAAATCTGGTTCTGTTCCTTTATTGTATATTTGGGTTGGGGGGGATGGCCTAGCAGGCTTGGGGTTAAGGTTGGAGGGTATCTATTCTACACTTGTCATGGAAAGAGAGAGAGTGTGAGGAAGAGGAAAAGAGAGAGGGAAGAAGAGGGAGGGAAGAAGAGGGAGAGAGGGAGGGAAGAAGGGGGAAAGAGAGGGAAGAAGAGGGAAAGAGAGGGAGAGAGAGGGAGAGAGTGGGAAGTAGAGGGAGAAAGAGAGAGGGAAGAAGAGGGAGAAAGAGAGAGAGAGAGAGAGAGAGAGAGAGAGAGAAGAATGAGAGAGAGGGAACAAGAGAGAAAGAGAGGGAAGAAGGGGGGAGAGAGACGGAAGAAGAGGGGGAGGGAGAGAGAGAGAGAGGGAGGGGGGAGAAGGAGAGATACAGAGAGGGGGGAGAAGGAGAGAGAGAGAGAGAGGGAGAGAGAGAGAGAGAAGGGGAGAGAGGGAACAAGAGATAAAGAGAGGGGAGAAGAGAGAAAGACGGAAGAAGAGGGAGAGAGGGGGGAAGAAGAGGGAGAGAGGGGGAAGAAGAGAGAGAGAGAAGAGGGAGAGAGAGAGAGGAAGAAGGAGAGAGGGGGGACAAGATAGAAAGAGAGGGAAGAAGAGGGAGAGAGAGAGATGGAAGAAGAGGGAAGGGAGAGAGAGAGAGAGGGGGGGGGGGGAGATACAGAGAGAGGGAAGAAGGAGGGGGGGAGAAGAGGGATAGAGAGAGAGAGAAAGAGAGAGAGAGAAGAGGGGGAGAGAGAGAGGGAGAGAGAGAGAGGGGGGGAGAAGAGGGAGAGAGAAAAGGAACTCATAATAGTAGTCAGGCATGAATGAATACAGAGGCATAGCATACACACACACTGCAATGTTTCTGCTCCAGTTGTTGTTCCTGTTTTCTTATGTTGCCCCTTCAGTTGCATTATGACTATTTTATTGTTATATTTCCATTCTAGCTAAATTGGGGCCCATCCCACTTCTCTATGTAAGTACCTGTTCGTACATTTACACCCAGGAAAGGCATAGTGCCAGACAATCGACTTGCAGCTATGGGATTAGGGATCAGTCTATGTAAAAGTTCAATGTCTTCCTTAGCACAGGAAGTGAGATAAAATTGCCCCAGCAGGTTCTCTTGCTGACATTTGTTTGCTCTTCTCTACTTCACTGTTGCCTTAGTTTTTGTTAAAGATGTTCACAAAAGAAATATTAATTATTATTATTATTATATTATACAGGATTTAAATAGCACCAACAGTTTGCGCAGCGCTTTACAAAATGAAGGCTGACATTACAGTTACAATACAATTTGGTACAAGAGGAAACAGAGGGCTCGTTAGAGTTTACAATCTAGGAGATTAATTTTGTTTCTATTTCATTTGATAAGTAACTAATTTAGTTTCATCATAATCGTTATGTTGGAACGATTTATTTTTAAATGATTCGTTATTTCGGGAAAGTATATATTCATTGTTCTGAATCAATTCATATTTTCAGAAGTTCTGTTATTCTTTTGTTATATCTGAAGATTGGCTTTATTAGCTTTTACATATTTAATGAATATGTATTCATTCATTAAATTAATTCCCCCATTCCCAACTGACCTTGTTTGTTGGATGTCACATATACAAATTAAATGAGGTGAAATGGGTGTCATGTGGAGTGGAGAGACATAAGAGGTGGAGGAATATAAGGGACATGTAGGGTGGAGGAACATAAGAGACAATAAATGGAGGGATTTGGGGGCACGTGAGGTGGAGAGTCATTAGAGGTAGAGGAACATAAGAGACCTGAAGGGTGGAGGGACATGGGGGACATGCGAGGTGGAAAGACATAAGGTGTGGAGGGACCTAAGGGGCATGGAGAGTAGAGGAACATAAGAAGCCTGAGGGGTGGAGGGACATGGGGGACATGCGAGGTGGAAAGACATAAGGGATGGAGGGACCTAAGGGGCATGAAAGGTAGAGGAACATAAGAGACCTGAGGGGTGGAGAGACATGAGGGACATGTAAGGTGGAGAGACATAAGGGGTAGAGGAACATAAGGGTCATGAGGACTAGAGGAACATAAGAAACCGGAGGGGTGGAGGGACATGGGGGACATGCAAGATGGAGAGACATAAGGGGTGAAGGAACATAAGGAATATGAGGGGTAGATTAACCTAAGAGACATGTGGGGTAGAGGAACATAAGAGACATGAGGGATGGAGGAACTTGGGGTACATGCAAGGTGGAGAGACATAAGGCATGAAGGAAGATAAGGAAGATGAGCGGTGAAGGAATACAAGAGACATGATGGATGGAGGGACTTGGGGGACATGCAAGGTGGAGAGACAAAAGGGGTGAAGGAAATAAGGAACAGGAGGGGTAGAGGAACCTAAGAGACATGATTGATGGGGGGACTTGGGGGACATGGGATTGCAAGGTGTAAAGACATAAGCAGTGAAGTAACATAGAACATGAGCGGTGAAGGAATATAAGAGACATGGTGGATGGAGGGACTTGGGGGACATGCGAGGTGGAGAAACATAAGGAGTGAAGGAACATAAGGCACATGAGGGGTAGAGGAGCCTAAGAGACATGATGGATAGAGGGACATGGGGGACATGTTCACTATCTTTTACATAAACTGTATGTTTCATTCTGCAGGTACTCGTCATATTCTTCCTTTCTTTGTGGATCTTCTTTTCTATTGGTGAAAACTCTCTCATGTATTCTGTAAGTATCTAAAATATTATATTTCCAGCAGTAGGCTTTTAAAACAATTGTGAGCAAAAGAAGATCTGTAGCTCAAACAGCTCAACACACACTGCAATGTCAAGAGGTCATTGATCTGCCAAGTGATATAGATGAACTGTTGATGATGGCCAACAAATAGAACATTGGTTGTGTTCAAAAAAATGGTAACTATATACAGTATAGCCAAATCTGATTACAAATGAAGGAACATAAGAGACCTGAGGGGCAGAGGGACATGGGGGGACATGTGAGGTGGAGAGACATAAATGGTGGAGGAAGGTAAGGGACATGAGGGGTAGAGGAACATAAGAGACCTGAGGGGTGGAGGGACATGGGGGACATGTGAGGTGGAAAGACATAAATGGTGGAGGAAGGTAAGGGACATGAGGGGTAGAGGAATATAAGAGACCTGAGTGGTGGAGGGACATGGAGGACATGTGAGATGGAGAGACATAAATGGTGGAGGAAGGTAAGGGACATGAGGGGTAGAGGAACCTAAGAGACCTGAGGGGTGGAGGGACAAGGGGGACATGTGAGGTGGAGAGACATAAATGGTGGAGGAAGGTAAGGGACATGAGGGGTAGAGGAACATAAGAGACCTGAGGGGTGGAGGGACAAGGGGGACATGTGAGGTGGAGAGACATAAATGGTGGAGGAAGGTAAGGGACATGAGGGGTAGAGGAACATAAGAGACCTGAGGGGTGGAGGGACATGGGGGACATGTGAAGTGGAGAGACATAAATGGTGGAGGAAGGTAAGGGACATGAGGGGTAGAGGAACATAAGAGACCTGAGAGGTTGTTGTACATGTGGGACATGCAAGGTGGAGAGACATAAGGGGTGAAGGAACATAAGGGACATGAGCGGAGAAGGAATATAAGAGACATGATGGATGGAGGGACTTGGGGGACATGCGAGATGGAGAGACAAAAGGAGCAAAGGAACATAAGGAACAGGAGGGGTAGAGGAACCTAAGAGACATGATGGATGGGGGGACTTGGGGGACATGGGATTGCGAGGTGTAAAGACATAAGGGGTGAAGTAACATAAGGAACATAAGCATTCCTGTCATCTACTTTGAGCAGACCATGAAGCCTTATACTCTTTTGGACTTAAAATTAGTGGGAACCTCCATAGTGACCTTTGTGCTGCAATAGCCTGAACCCTCTCAGGAAGTATGATGATTATGTAACCATTGGTCCTATGCAACCACCGTGGTACATCCCCCTGATGAAGATTTGCACCAATAATTGAAACGTGTCGGGGTTTTCATATGCACTATTAGGCTCCTGTGTTTCACTCTGGTTTTCATACATGGCTATGGCCAGTCTCTATTCTGTTTTTATGCGCTGTGTTTTTTAAAACAAATGATAATAGATGTTTAATTTTTACATTTTGTCTGATGTTTTCTGGTGCCTTTAAAATCCCAGTTTGTTTGCTATCCTTCTGTTCACTTATAAACAATGACACCTCCGCTGGAATATGGCAATAAGGAATAAAAACATCCACCAAATTCTATAAATGTTGTCATTAAAGATGCCCCCATACATCGTCTGGTGATCAGCATTAGGCATGTGCAGCTTCGTTAGTCAGAGATTTGGATGTATCCGAATGACACAAACCTGGAATAGCAAAACAAAATGTTGTCCTAAATTCAACTCCAACTCCAAATTGAATTTGAATTGAATTAAAAAATTAAATCTAATTCGAAAACAAATTTGAAATATAAACATATTGCCGACTATTGCTGATTCCTTCAAAGAGTATGTGCATTAGTGTTAGAAAAGAATAGAATTGAAAATAAAAGAATGGAATAGAAAATAATAGAATAGAAAATAATGGAATAGAAAAGACTATAGCAGAAAAAAATAGAATAGATTTGAACAGAATAGAATGAACATATAAGTCTTCCCAAATTCGAATTTCAAAAACCATAGAGTAAAATAGAAAAGAATATAATAGAACATAAAAGAATAGAATAAAATAGAACATAATGGAATGGAATAGAATAGAATATAAAATAATAGATTTGCATAGAATAGAAAAGAGTAGAATAGAAAATAAATGAATAGAAAAAAAACAGAATAGAAGAAAAATAGAAGAAAGATAAAAAAGAATAGAAAGAATATAGCTGTCTTCCACAATGGAATAGAATAAAACAGAATAGAATAGAAAATAAAATAATGGAATAAATTAGAATAGAAATTAAAGGAATAGAAAAGAATAGAAAAAAAATAGAAAATAATAGAATAGAAAACAAAGGAATATGAAAGAATAGAACAGAAAAAAATAGAATCAATTTGAATTGAATAAAATAAAATAAAATAGAAAGAATATAGCTGTCTTTTGAAATTAGATTTTGAAAAGAATAGAATAGAATAAAACAGAATTGCATAGAAAAGAATAGAGTAAAACAGAAGGGAATAGATAAAACAAAATAATTGAATTAAATAGAATAGAAAATACAGGAATTTTAAAAACCAGAAAAGAGTAGAATAGAATAGAAAATAAAGGAATAGAATAGAAAAGAGAAAATAGAAAAGATTAGAATAGAAAGAATATAATCATCTTTCAAAATTTTAATTGAAAATGTTTAATTTTGAATGGAATAGAGCCAGCCATGCTTCAAAATAAATGCGTATCAGTTAGATTTTTTCTAAAGTGAATGCGATTCCAATTTCATTTGAGTTCTTTGACCAGGGGCGGACTGACAACTAATGGGGCCCCCAGGCAATAGGGGATCATGGGGCCCCTGTGTCCTTGCCTAAACCCAAAAAAGCCTATGAAAAAGGTACCAGGGGCATCTCATGGGGCCCCCTACTGACCCCGGCCCTCGGGCAGTGCCCGAGTTTCCAAATGGTCAGTCCACCCCTGGCTTTGACTTCACTGAAAAAATTTGAATCCGGTCAAAAACGGATAAACGAAAATTCCAAAATGAAACAAATGTTTTTGTTCTGCACAAGTCTAATCTGCATTTTTAAACATGACAGAAGGAGTCGTCATGATGCTGGTCGGCGTGATCCCTCAGAATGTCTAATCTACATCTCTCCTCTTCCTCACAGCTCTCTGTGATAATTACAATCCTCCTGAAAGGGTCCCTGCTGTCCCATTGGGTGATCTTCAGATGTGTGAGTATGTCTCCAGGATGGTGGTGGGACCAATATGCCCCCCGGTGGGAATCTGGAACTCAAAGAAGCAATAAATTGTGAGAAATTGACAAAACCTTCCCCCATACAATAGAAGGCTCACTCATCTCCCTGGTATCATCCTGCTGATCCATGGCTAGGGGTGAGCGAAATAGAGAGTTTATCTGTGAAAATCGAGTTTTCTCTGCAGTCTTCTGCCATATACTGTGGGGGAAATGCCTTGGAGCCAATGAAAAGTACAATTAACCCCTTCAATACCAGGCACTCACACCCCCCCCCCCCCCCTTCCTGCCCAGGCCAATTTTCAGCTTTAAGTGCTGTCGCACCATGAATGACAATTGTGCGGTCATGCAACACTGTATCCATGTGATATTTGTATCATTTTGTGAGACAGAGAGCTTTCTTTTGGTGGTATGTAACCAACACTGGGGGAGTTTCATTTTTTGCTAAACAAATGAAAAAAGATCGAAAAATAAAAAAAAACCAATGCTTTTCTTAGTTTCTGTTATAAAACTTTGCAAATAAGTAATTTTTCTATTTCACTGATCTGTGCTGATGGGCACTGATGGGCGCTGATGAGGCTGTACTAATGGGCACTGATGAGGTTGCACTGATGGGTGCTGATGGGGCTGTACTGATGGGTGCTGATGAGGCTGTACTGATGGGAGCTGATGAGGCTGTACTGATGGGCACTAATGAGGCTGCACTGATGGACACTCATGAGGCTTCACTGATGGGCACTCATGAGGCTGCACTGATGGACACTCATGAGGCTTCACTGATGGGCACTCATGAGACTGTACTGATGGGCGCTGATGAAGCTGTACTGATGGGCACTAATGAGGCTGCACTGATGGGCACTCATGAGGCTGTACTGATGGGCGCTGATGAAGCTGTATGGATGGGCACTAATGAGGCTGCACTGATGGGCACTCATGAGGCTGTAATGATGGGTGCTGATGAGGCTGTACTGATGGACACTGATGAGGCTGTAGTGGTGGGTGCTGAAGAGGCTGCACTGATGGGTACTGATGAGGCTGCACTGATGGGTACTGATGAGGGTCACTGATGGGCGCTGATGAGGCTGCACTGATGGGCACTGATGGGTGCTAATGAGGCGGCACTGATGGGCGCTGATGAGGCTGTACTGATGGGCACTGATGAGGCTGTACTGATGGGCGCTGATGAGGCTGCACTGATGGGTGCTGATGAGGCTGTACTGATGGGAGCTGATGAGGCTGTACTGATGGGTGCTGATGAGATGGTACTGATGGGCGCTGATGAGGCTGTAGTGATGGGCACTAATGAGGCTGCAGTGATGGGCACTCATGAGGCTGCACTGATGGACACTCATGAGGCTGCACTGATGGGCACTCATGAGACTGTACTGATGGGCGCTGATGAAGCTGTACTGATGGGCACTAATGAGGCTGCACTGATGGGCACTAATGAGGCTGTACTGATGGCGCTGATGAAGCTGTACTGATGGGCACTAATGAGGCTGTACTGATGGACGCTGATGAGGCTGTAGTGGTGGGTGCTGATGAGGCTGCACTGATGGGTACTGATGAGGCTGCACTGATGGGTACTGATGAGGGTGCACTGATGGGTACTGATGAGGGTGCACTGATGGGCGCTGATGAGGCTGCACTGATGGGCACTGATGGGTGCTAATGAGGCGGCACTGATGGGCGCTGATGAGGCAGCACTGATGGGCACTGCTGAGGCTGCACTGATGGGCACTGATGAGGGTGCACTGAAGGGCACTGATGAGGCGGCACTTATGGGTACTGATGAGGCTGTACTGATGGGCGCTGATGAAGCTGCACTGATGGGCGCTGATGAGATGGCATTGATGAGGCTGTACTGATGGGCATTCATGGGGCTGCACTGATAATCAGTGTAAATGTGTGCTGTCACAGGATTGTCACACAATGACAACGCTGAGCAAAGGAAAAGCCAATAACTGCATTTATTTACATGTGATCAGCTGTGATTGGACACAGCTGATCACATGGTAAAGGGCCACTGTGATTGGTCATTCACTGGGATCTGTGAGGACACTTGATATTTTAGAACAACTGAAGTTAAAAAAAATTAGTTTAGTGGCTTTCTAAGATACGATGGGCTTTACACGACTTTGGAAAGGTATGGAAGCTTCTTTTACGTACAAAGGACCTGGTCATATGACAAAAAAAACGGGTGAGCCACGTTTTACCATCCTCAGTCCCTATGCCCTTTAGCTGCAGAGGCAGCAGCCAAGGGTGTAAATGTGGAAGGAGGAGTTATATGTCCCCTGTGGCTTTCGCAGGGTGCTACCATCCACCAACCATGAACAATTCAGGTGAGTTGGGCCACTCTTCAACCACCCAGCTACCGCAGACAATGCATGCAGTTGCAGCGGGCTAGTGTGGGATGCAGCATCTCCTCACCACCTGCTTTAACCCCTTGGTGGCTGTACAGCACATGGTTGCAGGGCGCTTTGTAAATACAAAGTTAAAGCAAAGAGCAAAAGTGAAATTCTGTGTGAAACTGGGCAAGTCTGCCACAGAGACATTTGACGTGAGTCACCACAATTATGGCGATGCTGCAATGGGCCGTTCGAGGTGTTTTGAGTGGCACGTGTGCTTCAAAAGTGGAAGAACATCACTGGAAGACAAGAGATCAGGAAGAACTTCAATGAGCTCAACCCCCGAAAATATCAAAACGGTTCGGCAACTTGTGCATGATGATGGTTGGAGAACAATCCACAACCTTGCTGCCATTGTCGGTGTGTCATACAGAACGGTTCAGGCAATCCTCAAGTGTGATTTGAACATGCCCCATGTCACTACCAAGTCCGTCCCCAGGATGCTGACCCAGGAGCAGAAGGAATACCACATCAAAGTCTGCTAAGAACTCTCTCAGTGTGCCATGGATGACCTGTCCTTCATGTAGAGGATCATTACCAGTGACAAAGCCTGGGTGTATGGGTACAACCCTGAGATGAAGTAACAGTCTTCACAATGGAAGAGCCCAACATCTCCGCAACCAGAAAAGGCAAGGCAGGTCCACAGCTCGACTAAGTGCATACCCATCGTCTTTCTCAACATTCATGGCGTTGTGCATGGAGAATTCATCCCCAGGGGCCAGACCATCAATAGAGAGTTCTACTGCCAGGTTTTAAGGCATCTGAGGGAGGACCTTCAGTGGATCTGTGGTGTGCAAAAAACTAGATGTTCCACAACGATAATGCACCTTATCAACAAGTTCTCCTCTTATGTGAATTTCTCACCAGAATTAACATGATATTACTTCGACACCCACCCTACTCGCCAGATTTGGCTCCTGTGGACTTTGCCCTCTTCCCGAAGATGAAGATCAAGTTCAAAGGAGATCCAGCATAAATTGTAGAAGATGCTTGCCACACGTGGAAAAGAAGGCTTTCTTGGACACATTCCAGAAGTGGCAGGAACGCTGGGAGCGCTGTATTGCTCTGTAAGGGGGCTATTCTGAAGGTGATAGTGTGTAAATGTAGATAAATAAAGTACTTTCTTGTAAACAGAACAAGTCTCCAAACATTTTATCAACACTTCCTACAAGATGTAAATTCTAAAAAGACTAAAAAAAAAAAAAGGAAGTATAGTATTAAGATAGATGCCAGATAAAGGTGACTTGTTCTTACAATTATATTTCTTTAAGTTTTTTTTTTTTTTGCCCTCAGTGGAAAATGAAAGAAATGTTCTGTTTTCTGTCTGAACTTTGATCGATTCATTTCTTTTGTATTTTGATAAGCACATTTATCTTTTCCAGAGGCACATTGCACCCGCTTGTGTCTACGCTGCATATCGTACTGCTAAACGAACACTTGTGTTTTTGCTGCATTGCAGTTAGGTGAATGCAGATTTGATCATTACTGTTGTAATAGTACATATTATGCACTTAAGCTCCAGGCAAATGGCCAATTCCCCAGATGAAACAAATACACTCACCGGCCATTTTATTAGGTCCACCTCCTAGTACCGGGTTGGACCCTCTATTGCCTTCACAACTGCCTTCGTTCTTTGCGGCATAGATTCCACAAGGTGTTGGAAACGTTCCTCAGAGATTTTGCTCCATATTGACATGATGGTGTCATGCAGTTGCTGCAGATTTGTCGGCTGCATATCCATGATGCAAATCTCCCATTCTACCACATCCCAATTGTGCTCTATTGGATGGAGATCTGGTGATTGTGGAGGCCATTGGAATGCAGTGAACTCATTGTCATGTTCAAGAAACCAGTTTGAGATGATTTGAGCTTTGTGACATGGAGCATTATCCTGCTGGAAGGAGCCATCAGAAGATGGGTACACTGGCACCTGGCATGGTCTTCTGCTGCTGTAGCCCATCTGTTTCATGGTTAGATGTCTTGTGCATTCAGAGATGGTATTCTGCATACCTTGGTTTTAATGAGTGGTCATTTACTATCACTGTTCTCTAGCCGGTCTAAAACCACTTTTGACCTAAAGGGATGCTTTTTGGACGCCATGGAAGTCAGACATATCTTTAACAAACACTGGAACATTTTAGCTAATGACCCAGTTTTAAAGAGGATTTTACCATCAAAACCAGAAATAGTTTTTAAAGGAGCACCCAATGTCAGAGATAAAATAGCCCAAATATTATCAACCCACCTAACCAAACTGTTTGGGAACCTCAAAGGATTTTACAAGTGCCCGGTCTGTGTCTTAAGCGGAAACAAACTGCCGAAAATCACGGCATTTACTTCGAATGTTACCAATAAGAGTTACCAAATTGACACATTTATCACATGCAATAGTAAATATGTGGTATATCTCCTTGAGTGCTCCTGTAATAAACAATATATATGAAGAACCACAAGAAAAATGAGATATAGAATGAGAGAACATGTTTACAATATCAAAAAAGGGTACAAAGAACATCCGTTGTCCAAACATTATAGGGACGTGCACCACAGAGATCCACACAATGTTACTTTTGCCTTTCTATCACTTTGCCTTCATTTTTTGTGGCATAGATTCAGCAAGGTGTTGGAAACATTCCTCAGAGATTCTGGTCCATATAGACATGAGTTACTGTTGCCTTTCCATCATTTGGAACCAGTCTGCCCATTCTCCTCTGACCTCTGACCTCAACAAGGTATTTTCCTCCACACAACTGCCACTCACTGGGTATTTTCTCTTTTTCGGACCATTCTCTGTAAACCCTAGAGATGGTTGTGCATAAAAATCCCAGTAGATCAGCAGTTTTTTTAAATACTCAGACCAGTCCATCTGGCACCAACAACCATGCCACGTTCAAAGTCACTTAAATCCCCTTTCTTCCCCATTCTGATGCTCGGTTTGAACTTCAGCAAGTTATCTTCACCACGTCTAGATGCCTAAATGCATTGCATTGCTGCCATGTGATTGGCTAATTAGCAATTTGTGTTACCAAGCAATTGAACAGGTGGACCTAGTAAAGTGGTTAGTGAGTGTACAAGACCTATTGAACCTGCCAATGGATTTGTATATCTTTTCATCCAGTCCTGAGATTTACACAGCTCTGACAAATGGCACAGCTCTGTCTGGCAGGGCAGGGAACCTTATTTATCCTTGGTGCGGTTCAGTAACAATTACAGATTTGAGCCCTCCCCCAGCCTGGGATTGGACAGTTAAAGGAGAAGTAGCACAGACTTGAGGGATGGCATTAAAAGCCGTAGTATTGTAGGAGGAGATAGACTGCCCCTTGTTTAGTCTTTTCATGCACCAGGAAATGGAATGTCAATGATACAGTCATGCCGTTGTTGTATTGTAGACATGGCGCCTGCTGTGGGTAATACTTGGGTCCGGTGTGATAATACTGCAAATATACATCATCGGTGAAGAGCTCCACATCTCGACCTTCCCCTTGGTGAGGACCTGTTGGCCATGTACAGGGTGTTCTGTCATGAGGACTATCTAGTGATATAATGCTGTTCTCTTATATCTCATCCTGAAGGTTTTTCTGGTTCCATTATCCACCATTACTGGCATCTTCCTATTACCGCTGGACACCAGGAGCAGTGTGAGTACACCGCATGGCAAATACAAATGAGAAATGAACTGAGTGCACTACATGGAGATTAGTACATCTTCGAGCAGAATGAGGATTATAAAGGAAGTCCAGTCAAGAAGATACAGTTTATCTTTAAGGGAAACAGCAAAGGGCACCAACTAAGTGCAGGATATAGGAATAGACCTTATTATAAATAACAAGGAGCAATTCACAAGGTGCACAGGGATAAGAACATGTCATCCACTCAGTGTGGTTTGGGGTTAAACCTCAGTGTGTCTTCAGGAGACAGGAAGCAGATGCAGCTATCAGGAGCTGTTTTGGACACCAGAAACCATAAATCCTGGAGCCACCCTGGAGTGCATGGGCTGCGCAGGACCAGACTGTAACTGCTCCTTTTTCAAGCCTCAACAGTTACACTCTGAAACATGTAGCCACCCCCCCCCCAACACTGCTGCCTTCCCAAGTGCAATGTTGAGTCCTATGCAACTGATGCACTACAGGGTGGCTTCAGGACTTCTAGTTTTGTTTCTGGTGTCCTACACGGCTCCTAACAGCGGCATCTGCTTCCTGGCTCCTCTTATTCTTGTGCATTTTGTGAGTCACCACTAGTTAGTTTTAATAATGTCTTTTCCTATATACTGCACTTAGTTGGCGTCCTCTGCTGTTTCCTTTATATATCTCTGAGATTACTTCATTCCCACCGAGGAGCTGCCATGGATCTATTTGGACCTGCAGACTTTTTAGTGTAATCCTACACACCCACAGCACATTCACATGTATGGTGATGTTGTAGCCTAACTGTATCTCTAAAATATTAGTGCGGCACAAAAATGCATGATACAATTTCATAAACGCATGTAAATTGAGCGTATAGGTGAATAAAGTGCAACAAAGTGCAATATCAATATAAATTGTATAAATAATTCAAATGATGTAAAAAGCAATAAAAGGAGTTCGTAGAATTATTTGTGAATATTAAAACGTCTTTTGTGCAAAGATATCCTCTGAAGTAGTGCCTATATTTGGCACGTGAGGTTATCCGTGAAGTATAATGGTGCAAGAACTTGTGAAAGGAAATCCACCCTTGGGACGGATGTACACTCACCAGACCATAAATAATAATGCCCATGGGTTATACTACATCGCACATCTGGGGGTGCAGCGGTATGCTGGCAGCTACAGGATCATCCATCCATCCGTCAAGGAGGGTGCCTGGTTGTCCTGGGGAGGAATCAGCTCAGCCACAGGAGCCAGAAAGGTGCTTATAGTGTAGTATTTTATTATAGTAATGATAGCAAGTAACATAAAAGTATCCACGTGGAGTAACATAAATTAATAGAATAAAATACCAAGAAGCCCGACACTCCTCCGCAGTGGCGGCTAGACTTCAGCAATAGGGCTCCACCCAACGTGTTTCGTGTACTAACACGTCCTCAGGGGCACACCCATACTTGCTATCATTACTATAATAAAATACTACACTATAAGCACCTTTCTGGCTCCTGTGGCTGAGCTGATTCCTCCCCAGGACCACCAGGCACCCACCCTGATGGATGGATGACCCTGTAGCTGCCAGCATACCGCTGCACCCCCAGATGTGCGATGTAGTATAACCCATGGGCATTATTATTTATGGTCTGGTGAGTGTACATCCGTCCCAAGGGTGGATTTCCTTTCACAAGTTCTTGCACCATTGTCCTTCACGGATAACCTCACGTGCCAATTATAGGCACTACTTCAGCCGATATCTTTGCACAAAAGACGTATTAATATTCACAAATAATTCTACGAACTCCTTTCATTGCTTTTTGCATCATTTGAATTGCTTATACAATTTATACTGATATTGCACTTTTTTGCACTTTATTCACCTATACGCTCAATTTACATGCATTTATGAAATTGTGTCATGCATTTTTAGAGCTGCACTAATATTTTAGAGATTGCAGTTCTGGGACTGTTACCTATATCCTGAGTGCTAGCTGTTAAACTTTTACTCATATCTATATATATATATATATTTATCTTTTTAATAATGTATACTTTTCAATTAGCGCTCGCTCTATTATCTTTTTGAATACTAACCAGGGGCGGACTGACAATTTGGAAACTCAGGCACTGCCCAAGGGCCCGGGGTCAGTAGGGGGCCCCATGAGATGCCCCTGGTACCTTTTTCATAGGCTTTTTTGAATTTGGGCAAGGACACAGAGGCCCCATGAGTTGTCAGACCGCCCCTGATACTAACTCTATCCCTGCCTGCACCATTCTCAATAATTTGCTGCGTTTCAGTTTATCTGTAGCCAGCTTTGGTTAGCATAGTCATAACAAACCCAATGGCAGTTTTTGTCTGTGACCCACCGTGGAAATTCCCTTCCTATCCCTATAACACAGCAGAAAGTCAGAGGACATTGCCCTAATTTGTGGGGAAATCATCCTTCATATAGTTGTCACCCAAAAATGTTGTGCCCATTGGAAGATTTTCTCCTACCTCCGGTTATGGTAACAACTTTAAAATTTTGTATTTTCATAAAATTCTTTCACGGTGATAAGGGTCACCAAGACTAACATGGTGGGTGAATCTACCCAGTAAAGTCATAGTGAGAAAATAAAAATCTGACAGGGGTTCTAACCCTTCCACACTCTATTTAAAACTGAAACAAAAAGGTAACATTGGTCGGTGTGCTCCTTTAAGTGATATGTCACATTCTTCTCGCCATTCACTCTGGCTGTGCAGTCTCCGGTCATCGGAATCTTCTCCCGGTGCTCAGAGTATACCTGGCTGTCGGACGTGCTCAGAACTACAGGAGAGGTGGTTCCATTCTACATCACCAACAACAACTCCTCGGAGTTCAAGGTCCGGGTCTCAAAATGTTCCTTTGCCATATTGTATCACTCCAAGACCAGGGGGAGGCTCAACATCACCGACGTCACCGACTCCCTCTATGACAACGAGGTCACACACATGTCAGAAGCCTTGGGTGAGTTCTTATACATTTCTATTTTTTATAAATGATCATAAAAAATATATTTTTTTAAATGTAAATGAATTATTATTTAATTATAGTTATAAATTGTAGTATTAAATACCAATAATGATTGTCTGATTTAAAAATGAGGTAAAGTGTCAGTAAACCCAAATGTATTTTTTGCATCATTGGCTCTAAGATGAATTGCTCTTTCTGTACGCTCAACATTTCTTTCATTACTCTAGTCTTAGAGAGTCAGAGTCAATAGACAAACTATTGATAGGTTGCCAGCGGGAAGTATTGATAGTATAATAGATAAGTATGAGTTTAAAAAAAAAAACCTCTTAGATGGGCATCTTAGTGCACTCAATATACAGGGATATGGGATATGATCTATGAGCACACATGGACGGGTGTCTTTATTTAACCTAACAAACTATGTAACTATGTAACTATGTAAATACCTGGTTGATTCTGTCATTTCCTTCTTCTTTCTTATTCGGATTGGTCATGCTATTTCAGCCGATCCTCCATCTTCAGTATTGCCACTCTCTCTCTCTAGTTTTCCTTTGGAAGGAAGCCATGTTCTATTCTGAGGCCTTACATTATATTAAAAAAAAACACATCCTCGGTTTCCTTTTAGACATTCATGCTCCTCCCTGCTGGGTATTTCAGACATTAGCTGTGCAATCTGCTGATCACTTTATTAGAGTGTAATTAGGCAATTGATGAGCAGATTACACAGTCAAATTAAGCCAGTAGCACCCAGTGCACAGCAAGAAGGGGCATGTGCATATAAAGCAGGGGTCTCCAGACTTTCTAAACAAAGGGCCAGTTTATTGTCCTCCAGACTTTAGGGGGGGGGGCCTGTGGCCACTGTAAAAAGAAATTGTCCTGGCCAGGGGTGGACTGACCATTTGGAAACCCGAGGGCCCGGGGTCAGTAGGGGGTCCCATGAGATGCCCCTGGTACCTTTTTCATAGGCTTTTTTGAGTTTGGGCAAGGACACAGGGGCCCCATGATCCCCTATTGCCCAGGGGCCCCATGAGTTGTCAGTCTGCCCCTGGTCCTGGCATCAGTGGGAGTAAACATTGCATCTTTGGTATTAGGAGGAGGAATAATGTGGCTTTACTGGTGTCAGTGGGAGAAATAGTTCCCCATCACTGGTGTTAGTGGGAGGAATAGTGACCCATCATTGTTGTCAGTGTGAGGAATAGTGCCCCGTCATTGGTGTCAGTGGGAGGAATAGTTCCCCATCACTGGTGTCAGTGGGAGGAATAGTGACCCATCATTGTTGTCAGTGTGAGGAATAGTGCCCCATCATTGGTATCAGTGGGAGGAGTAGTGTCCCATCATTGGTGTCAGTGGGAGGAATAGTGCCCCATCATTGGTGTCAGTGGGAGGAATAGTGCCCCATCATTGGTGTTAGTGGGAGGAATAGTGCCCCATCATTGGTATCAGTGGGAATAATAGTGCCCCATCATTGGTATCAGTGGGAGGAATAGTGCCCCATCATTGGTGTCAGTGGGAGGAATAGTGCCCCATCATTGTTGTCAGTGTGAGGAATAGTGCCCCGTCATTGGTGTCAGTGGGAGGAATAGTGTCCCATCATTGGTATCAGTGGGAGGAATAGTGCCCCATCATTGGTATCAGTGGGAGGAATAGTGCCTCATCATTGGTGTCAGTGGGAGGAATAGTGCTCCATCATTGGTGTCAGTGGTAGGAATAGTGCCCCGTCATTGGTGTCAGTGGGAGGAATAGTGCCCCGTCATTGGTGTCAGTGGGAGGAATAGTGCCCCGTCATTGGTGTCAGTGGGAGGAATAGTGCCCCGTCATTGGTGTCAGTGGGAGGAATAGTGCCCCATCATTGGTATCAGTGGGAGGAATAGTGCCCCATCATTGTTGTCAGTGGGAAGAATAGTGCCCCATCATTGGTGTTAGTGGGAGGAATAGTGCCCCATCATTGGTATCAGTGGGAGGAATAGTGCCCCATCATTGGTATCAGTGGGAGGAATAGTGCCCCATCATTGGTATCAGTGGGAGGAATAGTGCCCCATCATTGGTGTCAGTGGGAGGAATAGTGCCCCATCATTGGTGTCAGTGGGAGGAATAGTGCCCCATCGTTGGTGTCAGTGGGAGGAATAGTGCCCCATCATTGGCGTCAATGGGAGAAATAGTGCCCCATTGTTGATGACAGTAGCAGGAATTATGTCCCATTGTTGGTGTCAGTAGCAGGAGTATTGCCCCACTGGTGTAAGTGGGAGGAATAATTTCTTGTATTAGTGGAAGGAAAAGTGCCCCAAGGGTTGGATAAAGGCAATCGGGGCCACAGTTTGGAGACCACTGATATAAAGGAATGACAGGTATGTGTTCTTTCTCATAATGCTCAGCTTTTTACATCACTGAAAGCTAAAAAAAAGAACTTTGGAACATTTGATTTCGCATTATCGCAACACAATTGTGTTTGATTCCTGATAATGGGGATGATTCAGTATTTTATTGAGAGTTTTTTCTGCCTGGACTTCATCTTTAAATATCTTTTTCTCCTACCCTTTCCAAAATCTTTGGATCACTGCTGTGATCTTTGACATCTCATGACATTTTTATTTCATCACACAGGTAAGGAGAAGGTTCTGGTTGTGGTGGATGATGTGGACGACAGCAGCGATAAGGAAAAGAGCAGAATTTTTGAAAGCCAGCCGACCATCCGTAACCAGACCAGGGGCCTCTATCTCTTCACCAGGGAGGAGAAAGAGAATAAGGAACGGCTCAAAGAGAAGATGAAACCCATCCTGAATACACTCACTCGGGGTAGGTCTGAGGAATCCTCCAGTGCTGAGGTTGGGAAACATGAGAATGTGCTGAAGGCTATGGCGAATGGTAGTGGAGGGTCTTTGGCTTGAACCTAGACATAACATATATGTAAACGTTTGTAGGTCACCTCACAAGGGTCCCATTTATTTCTACAGTTCCACCAGCAGACTAGTCCTGAGAACTGAATGTTGTCTTGTAAAATGTAGCATAATAGACTAATTTTTTCTGAATATACTGTACTTTAATATTTCTGTCAATATGGGAATCATGTAATATCTGTTGGCACCCAGTTATGTTGCCTATGTCAAGGCTTTAGTCTTGTTGGGCCTTCAGGGACTGATTTCCAGAAATGGGTTGCACAGAAGGAACTCTTAGAAACATTATCTAGGGCTTACAAGAAGGTTAGAAAAATGTTAATCTGCTAAAGTCGAACCCCACAGCAGCATGTGATCAATCCCAAGGTGTTAAACTAGGACCATGTTTAGTGTCTATTTCCTGGTCCCTAAAGCCAGCAACAATTTGGAGCTACATTCTACTCATAACTCTTCTCAAACTCACTGCACAATGAGGTCTGATGTTCTGCTGAGTGCCATTGAGATGCCTTAGGCTCAAGAAATCTTGAATCTCAAAATCTGACCCATCTGGCTATTCAGGAAGAGCTAATAACTGGCTAGCTCTACATTGTCATTATTCCAGTATAGGCTATATGATCCATGCCTTGGCTCTGGTCATGTTACCAATGAATGCCGTCTGCAACTCCCTCCTCACTGGCCTGCCTCGCCGCTGGCTATCCCCGCTTCAGTCGATCCTGAATACGGCTGCCAGACTCATTCACCTTTCGAACCGCTCCGTTTCCGCCACCCCCCTCTGCCAATCCCTCCACTGGCTTCCGATTGCCCAACGGATCAAATTCAAAATCCTAACATTGACGTACAAAGCTGTCCACCATACTGCCCCGAACTACATCACTGACCTAATATCCAAGTACCGCCCAACACACACACTCCGCTCCTCACAAGACCTCCTTCTCTCTAGTTCCCTGGTCTCTTCCTCCCATGCCCGCCTCCAGGACTTCTCCAGGGTGTCACCCATCCTCTGGAACTCCCTGCCCCAACCCATCAGATTATCATCTACTCTCCTCTCCTTTAGGCGCACCCTGAAAACCCATCTCTTCAGGGAAGCCTACCCCACCCCCTGCTAACTTGACAACCTCCTCCACTCTTCCTACCACTCCATTCCCCACAGCTATCTCCTCCTGTGCCACTATCCCCTCCCTCCTAGATTGTAAGCTCCAAGGAGCAGGGCCCTCGCACCCCTCATGTTTTGCATTGTATTGGTATTGTTCTGTCACATGTTCTGTCCCCCTTTGTAATGTACAGCGCTGAGCGAACTATTGGCGCTTTATAAATACTGTATAATAATAATAATAATAATAATAAATGCTGTTAGATCAGATTCCAGCTATTGCTGTAAAGGGAATGCTCTTCGGCCTTATTTGTTTATCATGAACACCAAACCTTAGCCAGTAGTAGCTGGTCACATTCAACTGGACTTGTTCTGTAATGTTGGAGTCATTTATATACAACCTCTTCAGTTCTAATGTGTTCCAGAAACATGTCCCAGCATTTGTAGCCACCTGTCTAGCTCAGTCAAAATAATCCAATCACCATGGAATGTGTATAATATCAGCTGGCTATAATTACATGATCCCCTCCCATTGTGCCATGGAGTCTGTAGCAGGTGTTAATCATTCAATTTACATGGTTAATGGTGTGAATTGTTGCCATAATGTCAGGGTAAAAAATGTTAAAATACTATATGTGGGAGACAGGAGGTGCCAAAGGTCCCTAACTATTGCGATTGCAAACCAGATTTCAATCATTCCAAAATGTGCACCTCGCTGCTTGTAGGTAGGTAGAGTCTACAGTCTCTATTGCAGGTGGCACTTGTCCATAACGGCAATGCAGCTGGAGGAGGAAGTCGAGAGAAACTGGGTTGACCCTGGCAGCCATCTTGGGTCATGCAGAGTCTTTTTAAGTCCCTGCCTCCGGGTTTTGGTACTCATTTTGGGAGTGGCTAGTGTAGGGACCAGAGACCCATCAGTCATGGACAGCACTGGCAGTAAGGAGAGGTTCTGGAGGAGTAGGGAAAGAGTAGGACTGATGACTGCAGCTTCAGAAAGATTCGCTTTGGGTTGGACCGGCCAAGTCACATTCTGCTCTCCTTGTCAGATGTTGTCTTTAGCTCAGGACTACATACTACTACACTTCTCTCTACTCTGGACTGTTGTAAGTGTCCTGGTCAGGTCTTCTTGTACTGTTTTACATGTTCTGCAATATATTGTTTTTGACAATCTGGAACTCTGTGTTCCCTGCACTCCAAACTTTACATGATACTTTTTTTTTCATTGTAGTAAGTCCAATGTAAATGGTATGTAAGGAGATTTCTAAAAATATACATTTTGTTTTCCTTCTTCAGCGTCATCCAGTTATCTGATATTAGATGTGGTAAGTATAGCAGATGTGGTGAGTACGTACAGAGCGAGTCTATAGGCCAGATTATATTGTGTATTTTTTAGAGTGTGTTCTTGATTAATATTCCCATATTGTGGATCATCTTTCAGTTTCCTATGTTTTTTTTTACAATGGTAGACAAGGCAACTCCACTTTTATTGTTGTTCTAGTTACAGTCTCTTTCATAGGAGCTAATCCATCCGAAACAGGGTGATCTTCAATGACTGCTATCATGGGACTATAGAGGGTTCGGTTTGTTACAGCTCTGTCCTGAGGTTAGGGAGAGATTAGACTCCAGTGGTGCTGGAAAGCCCATGCCTTGTCCTGATTTAATTAAATCAAACAACCATTTTAGGTGAAGTATCTCAATATGTAGAGAATTCCTGAAAAGGGGCATCTTGGACATCTTTCTCTCCATGTCCATTTTTCAATTAATTTTGTTTCCTATTCCACAGGTAGGGATTCTCATCCTGTATGTGCCATGGATTCATTATTACAGCAGTGTTTATCACGTGAGTAAATGTTTCAGTTTTGTATCTGCTACACAGCTGGGTTCATACAGTTCCATGGTTCCAAAGTACTGAACTGACAGCAACCAATCAGAAATCTGTTCACAATATATCAAATTAATTTCTGGGCTACTAATCTTAGCACATTATTTTTGTCCACTACTCTCCTCTAAAGAAAAAAATATACACGGGATGGCCATGAGTCAGTTGACCCCTGACCTGACCATCATACCTCTATGAGCTTGTTGGACATTTTCATTTCAGAACTATGGCCATTAATATGGAATTGCCTCCCTTTGCATCTTTATCCTTTGGGAGTGTGTGCACTTTTGTGAGGTCAGGTGCTGATGTTGGATGAGAAGACCTGGCTCACAATCAGCATTCTATTTCCTTCCAGAGGTCTTCAGTAGGGTTGGTCACACCATGTCTTTATGGAGCTGGTTTTGTACACAGAAGCACAGTCACCTGGAACAGAAAAGGGTCTTCACCAAACTGTTACCACAAGGATGGAATAGCACAATTGTCTACAATGTCTTTGTATGTTGGAGTATTACCAGTATCCTTCACTGAAATCCCTGAATTCAATCATTTGGAGGAGGATCTGCATACTTCCCTCAGACCCTCAGAAATGAGGAGTCTATTCCATGGTCTTCCTTTCCTTCGGCCAAATCCTCAATATCAAAAAATAGCTTAAACTGGTTGTAAAGGCAGAAAGTTTTTTACCTTCCTGCATTCTATGCAGGAAGGTAAAAACATGTATGCAGCAGCCCTCCCTAATACTCAGCTGCGCCCCCTCTCGGTTCAGCGATTTGCACGAGAGCAATGGCTGACTTCTTCTCCTTATTAGCTAAGACAGCAGCCATTGGCTCTGACTGCTGTCAACCACAGCCAGTGTGCCAATAATGAGAGAGCAGCTGATGAGGCCAAGCAACAGCTCTATGTGTCTTATGGACGCATAGAGCTGGGCTGGAGAGCGAGCACGCACCAGTGCCCCAATAGCAAGTGGCTTGCTAATGGGGGCACTGGTCAAGGGGGAGGAGCCAGAAGTGGAGCCAGGGGGACCCAAAAAGAAGAGGATCAGAGCTGCTCTGCACAAAACCATTACATAGAGCGGGTAAGTATGACATTTGTTATTTTTTAAAAAGCCCAAACTTTAGTACCACTTTAAGTGGAGATATCTCAGTGCCAGAGTGCTCAAGAGATGTAAGATCCTGGACTACTTCTTTATCATCCACCAGATGCAGAGTTCTCACTTCTAGGCATGGTAGCCTTTTAAATACAATAAATATTGTATATACAGTAAATAAAACCATATTGATACAATGTAAATATATCATTTTGTCTCTCTGTGTATAGGGCGCTATATTGATATTATCTAATATTGATGGTTCATTGCTGCTCTATAACTTCCTACTTCCCTCCAGCTTGGTGAGTAAATATAATAATGATATAACTTGTTCTTAAATGACCAGAATTGAGTGGATTTAACATATACAGTCAGATTGAAAGTACATAATTGTAGTTAAGTTATGCTTTTTTTAGGGTGGGGGGATTTGTGCTACTAGGGATGATCGGGGGGATTTGTGCTAGGACTGAGGATTTTGAGGGAAAATGGGATGGGGTTGTGCTAGGATTGAGGATTGTGCTAGGAGGGTTTTTTTTTCTTTAGATTTGTGCTGGAGAGAGAGGATTCAGGCTAGGAAAATGGGGGAGGGGCTCATACATCTGGGGGGAGGGGGGCATTTAACAATTTAGCACCTTTGCCCTGGGCTGTAGATGACCTTCTCCCAGCACTGCTTGAAATCGGTAAAGCTACAGAGTTAAAGTAGATGTAAACCTGAACAAAAGGTCATTTGCTCTGTGCACCATGTATCTTAAACCAATACGGAGATTTTTTTCCTCGTAATATCCGTTTTTCACCTTTTTTTTATTCATCCCTTTCCCCATCTCTGTTTCTGATCTCCTCCAGCCTCCTTCAGCCACTTCCTATCTACATGCACGCACCGCAGTTTCAGTTGCACAGCCTTACTATAGACTAGCTTCCTGTGCAATTTGTACTAGTTTGGCCACTTTTAGTTTTCACCAGAGGAGCATGTGACAGGGTGACAATGCAGGATCACAATTAGGAGATACTGTAGGTGTCACCTCATAACAGCACGGTTGGCAACATCTTAAAATAATTAGGAAGGGCATCCTGAAGGGAACACTATTGGACATGGTCAATAAAATGGACGTTACCTCCTGGCTTATGGCTTGTAGTGTGGCACCCTTCCCCCTTTGCTTTGCTATATTTTAGACAAAATAGGGCCTTGGAGTACACGAAGAGAAAGTGGCAGTAAAATAAGCCCCATGGATGGTGTCAGTGGCAGTCCTCTAGTACATCCTCCAGGATATGGACGCTGAAGGACAATGCCCAAAACCCCAGGACCCCAAAGATCCAAGACACTTGGCAACTATTTAACAGGAATGCACGATCAAAGACCTTCATGGCAGAACCACCAATTAGTATTTCATTGAACACTGCATATGTAAAAGGATTAAAAATGACTTTCGAAACTACAATACTATATTAAAGCTTCCATGAGATATAAGTGATTGGGTTTACAACTACTTTAAATACATTTATACCTTCTCTTTAATTGATCTGATTAAACATGTTTATACTAACATAATATTGAGGGAACACCACTCTTTTCTTTCCTTTATGGCATATTTGTGATTCCCAGTCTGGCACTGTGCTCCCGCTCACCTATCCTATAGACCGTCCGAAACGTGTGCCCCGGGGCTTGAAGAAGGTAGGTTGGCCCCTGTGCAGTATAATGATGGTGCCATGGATAGATTGTGGTCCTGCAGGTTGCTATAGACATTATGCTTTATCACAGTCCAATATGGGTCCATGGGAATGTAGCACTACCCACTTGGGGGTTGCTGTTGAATTTGGGTCCCCCTATAAACCCGCACAGCCAGTCCGTTAGCATTTTTCACACAGCGGTCATCCTCAGAGAGAAATCAGACATTGAGCGTTGGTTTTGTTCTTTTATTTAGGGGATTAAACTTGGATGGGGTAAGGGGTGTATAGGATGCCCAAAAGTACTGAACTCTGAGGACAAACTTCATGAGCTATTCACAGCTTTTCCTTTCCTGATGCATGGTCTCTGCTGGAATTCTAGCCAGCAACTCCAGTTGTAATATCCTTGTCCCCAGATGAACTTCTCCTCACCCAGCAGCCTGGTAACGTTCCTTCCTGACCAGGGGATCTGGATCCTGTTCCTTTAAGTAAAGTGCACAGTCACTAGAAGGGAGCTAATCTGGTTTCCCACCAGAGAGCTCCTTCCACTATATGCACAGGGGATTATAAAATGATCACACTAAACAGCTGTAGCACCCCTCAGGTTTAGCTAGGGGGAGCTAGACAGGTTTTTAGTTAGAGGCAGGATAGCAGCCTGGAATGAGTCAGCCTGGGTATGAGTCAGCCAGGTAACTTTACATCAGGGCTGAGAGCTCTGCAGGTCAGTATCGTTACAAATCCCGATATTTACTGCACTGAGAGGCAAGAAAAACCTGATTTTAAAAAAATGGTTTGTCCACATTATAACAATTGTTACTATTTGCAAATTCCAAAGGTTGAGTCTGATAGTGCCAAAAGCCAAAGGGCTGAACGGCAAATAAATAATAAACAAAGAGGGAGATAATCCCCACTGAACCTAATACTTAACTTTCTGTACTGAAAGCCCAATTCCATAAAACTTGGGCTTGAACCCAAGTGGGGCTTCACCCATAGTGCAAGGGTGAATTTCTCATTTACAGTAGGTCTAGGGAACATAGAAAAGAAGATCTACTTACCCGATCTTCTACTGTTCCACACTCACCGGTCTAAGCTCCTGTCATCACCAACACCAAATGCAGTAATGGCACTGAGGGAAAGTCCACAGTCAGAGCATGGGGGGGCGCCATCTTCCAGAGGAGTACATAAGTTTTTTTTTTTTTTTTCTTCCAAAAATTTTTATTGAAATACAAGACATTTGAGATTAAAGACAGGTACGGAACACATTTTGCATACGTATAACTGAAGCAATCTCCCGTAGCGCAGACGGGTATTCAGACATGTAATTGAAGTATGCAGTAAACATAAACAGGAGATCACGCTACCCAGTAAACAAAGTAAAATAACAGGTTCGCACATATGAATGGTAAGCAATAGAGGTATAGAGGATGCAAGTGTCGGGGGTAAAAAGCGCTTAAGTAAGAGGAGTACATAAGTTAAGTGCCCAGAGTTGGGGTTTTAATTTTTAAAATTTCAAAAGTAAACAACCCAACAAAAGAAAAGACAGTATAAATGGATTGTATTACCTTTATTATGCAGGAAAGCCTCTTCTGTGCTCCTCTCTGATTTACTTTCTCTGTGTTACTGCATCTTGACATTTTTATTGTAGTACTAGGATCCTCGAACTGAGTCTGAGTCTCCAATGAGAATGCACATACTGGCCACTGATTGGACAGGAGGATGGTAGTGGGCAGGGTTTAGTCATGAAGTCAGGAAAATTCAGGCCCCAGTAGTAATATAAAACAAAATCACAAGCGCAGATGAGGCTCCCTAAACAAGGAATAATTGACACCTTGTGTACTTTTAGGCAGGACTGTAATTGAGTCCAGGTTAACTTTAAAGCCAGTCTGTACAGCATGGAGGCGGTCATTGCTGAACCCCTTGGGGAAAAAAAGCTGTATCTGGCGCTACTGGCATAGAACAAGTATGTAGGCAGTGAATCAGAACTCTTTATCTGCAAATGGATTCATGAAAAAGGTAAGACCAACGGGTAAACCTGACAGTCACGCATCAAGGAGATCAGTGTTGGCATCCTCCATATTATTCTGTGTCATCTCTTGGGTTCAACAATCACATCAATCAGCTAAGCTGCTTTAAAGTCAGCGCTAGGGAGGGGATTAGGGGAGGGGCCTCTGAAGTTAGAAATTACTGTTTTTCCCCACAACAGCCAATTGGATTCAAGCTTTCATTCCCCAGTAAAGTTTACTCTCATTGGCTGCCCTGAGACAATATGGACGGTCTTTACTTTGGAGACTCGGATAGACAAGGTCTATCGTATCAAATGGTAGAACTGGTGTTAGTGAGACGCTTTATCAGTTGTTACAAGAAGTAAATCTTTAGATCCAAATGAATAAAATATATCAATATTGAGAAAAAAAAATCATATTAAAATGAATAACAAATTTCTTTCAGGGCTCCTCAAAGACAAGCCTCCTCGCTCTTCTGTTGGTGATGGTGTTGGAATTGTTGGCTATGTATTGGTATCACTCCGGCAAGAAATATGTAAGTGTGGGATATCTCTGCGTCATTTATTAAGTATACTTTTCATTCTCTCAGTAACAATTTCTCTTTTTTACCTTTCTCATATAAAAGGTCGTATTTATTGCGCAGTCGGTTTCCCCATTCCTGTATGCTGCGCTGTTATCATTAACAACCACGAGTGTAAGTAAATCACCATAAAAGGTGCAAAATGATGGCACAAGTAATAAGTGAACTTTCCAGCCCTGCAGGCTGTTTTGCAGAGATTGGATATTTTCATTTTTATTTATTAAAAATATGTAACAAACAAAATCTTTAAACACACAAAGAAAAGACTCCAGTGGATTGCATGAACAATGGTGACTTGGATTGTAAAGTCCCTGAAGACTACTGATTTCAGGTTGACGTGTTTCATGGGAAACCCACTTCCTCAGGACCTCAGATCTCCACCAATAAATAAGTCACTATAATGGATATCCATCCCGTATGATAAAAGAGAATGGGAGACACACAGGAAAAATGGGGAAGGAGGGCAACAAACTGAGGAGGGGGAGGGTGCCTGGTGCATGTATAGCACTGGAAATAGGAAAAAAGATTCCAAAATAAATCCATTAAATAAGAAAAAAAGCATTTGTCCTCACAGATCTACATGGCCAGGGCTATACCCCCTGCCCCAGAATACAAACAGAGCTTACCATTAAATGTACCATTCAGAGCAGACATATAAGAATTTGGACTGCCAAAGAAAGTTTCATAAGTCCTCATAAGATGTATAGGGAACCGATATAGATGCCTGAGCCTGCAAGGAGAAAACCAAGCAGACAGCCTGTATTAAAATTGCTACAGGCATACCTCGGTTTACAAATTTAATTCATTCTGCATGACTTTTCGTATAGCGAAAAATTTGTAAACCAAAACGCTGTTTCCCATAGGAATGCATGGACAACCAATTAATCCGTTCCGGAGGTCAGAAAAAAGTAACCACTACTAAAATACTAGTACTCCCCCTGCCCACAGACCCCCACAACCACCGGCCAGGGTTGTGGGGAAGAGGTCCTTGTCCCCATCAACCTGGGGACAAGGTGCTTTGGAGGGGGGGAGCCCCCTCTGCCCAAAAGCTCCCCCCATGGTGAGGGCATGTGGCCTGGTATGGTTCGGGGGTGGCGCTCACTCATCCCCCCCCTTTCCTGACCTGCCGGGCTGCATGCTCTGATAAGGGTCTGGTATGGATTTTGGGGGGGACCCCCAACACCATTTTTTTTACATTTTGGCATGGGAGTTCCCCTCAAAATCCATACCAGACCCAAAGAGCTTGGTATGGATGGGAGGGGGGACCCCACGCCATTTTTTTATTTATTGTGCTGGTTTTTAAATGTAATTACGGCTTCTTTTTTTTTTTTTCACTATAGCTCAGAAATTCAGCTGTCACTTTCCCCCAACTAAAAGAAGGAAAGTTTTCTTTTAGTTTATTTCCCCGAGTTAAAACAAACAATGTCTCCTTTAACACCGGGGAAAGTGACAGCTAATTCTGTGAGCTATAGTGAAGAAAAAAAAAGCCGGAAATTGCATTTAAAAATCAGCACCGATATAAACTTCGTATTGCAAAAATTATTTTTTTAAATTTGCAAACCAAGGCATTATTTTCAATGGGTTTTCATTCGTAAACTGAAAATGATGTTAACCGAGGCGTTTGTAAACCGAGGTATGACTGTATATGTAATCAGGTTATCGAATAACTCTGTAAGGTTACTAGAAACTTTGATCTTCTCACCGAGCATACAGCTTCCCTGGGTCTCTCCAAGATGGCGTCCAAATGATCTGGAGCTATTCCCTGAGCTGCAGTTTGTGTTCCGGCTTAGAATGCGTCAGGAAGTAGATTGGAAGTGATGTTGGTGCTCTATTTTTTATGTTTTAACCTGGACGTTCAAAAGAGCTACTTTTACTGTTTGTATGTATGCATGTATGTATGTACTGGTATGTATGTATGTATGTACTGATATATATATGTATGTATGTACTGGTATATATGTATGTATGTACTGATATATATGTATGTATGTATGTATGTATGTACTGATATATATGTATGTATGTATGTACTGATATATATGTATGTATGTACTGGTATATATGTATGTATGTACTGATATATATGTATGTTTGTATGTGTGTACTAGTATATATGTATGTATGTACTGATATGTATGTATGTACTGATATGTATGTATGTATGTACTGGTATATATGTATGTATGTACTGGTCAGGGGTGGACTGACAACTCATGGGGTCCCCGGGCAACAGGGGATCATGAGGCCCCTATGTCCTCGCCCACACTCAAACCACACCAAACAAAGCCTATGAAAAGGTACCAGGGGCAACTCATGGGGCCCCCTACTGACCCTGTGCCCTCGGGCACTGCCCGAATTCCCAAATGGTCAGTCCGCCCCTGGTACTGGTATATATGTATGTACTGGTATATATGTATGTATGTATTTATTCTGCTGGAAAGCATGTTGGGGATCTTTGTATTAACAGGTAAGGTGTGCAATCAATACCTTTACCTGCAAGTGAACTCATCTATCTAATAGAGTGGAAAAGCTTTGCCAATATTCAGATGTTTTCATATCTGCCAAAGGGAGGATCTCAGATTACATTTAGAACCAGTACAGGAAAGGGGCACATGAGTAGGATAATCCACCAAGCAATACACATATTCTCCAGCACTCAGTCCAGCTAATCAGCAGAGAAAACCTAATTCCACTTTATGAACAGTGACGGAGGTTTTTATTCCATGCATCTGCACATACACTTGAAACCACTCAGCCGGGTCTGTCAGGTCAAGGCTCCTCTGAAAAATGCCGTCCTAAACTATCTGAGCTTCCAACACAGGGTGTACTGTTTAGTGCCTTCACCATGTTTGACAGGTTGTCTTCTTTTGTGTGCTGGTAGAGATACTATGCTTATGTGTTTAATACTTTAACTTCACAACTTTTTTTTCTAGGCAGCACCCTAATACTGGAGGCAGTGAAGAGGACAATATGAGCATCGTATAAGAGGCCAGAACCGGAGCAGACTCCAGAATCCACTCTGGTGTAAAACCAATGATGAAGTCCTGGGTGATGGCTTTCTCTGAAGCATGGTGCTTTAAAAGGACCAATATACACCTAATATACTGATCTGTCTCCCTTCCTTTCCCTTTCCCCCATCTTTCCCTTGCTTTCCCTTCCCCATTTTTTTTCTCTCTCCCTCCCGCCAAGATCTCCACTTTGTCCAAGTACAGCCTGAATTAATCTATCCTCCCTATCCCACAATGTGTCCACAAGGGCTTTTTTTTATTATATCTTTTATTAATCCACAAGGGCTTATATCCATGATTCCCCCTCCCCTCCCCCACTGCCAAATAATATTCCCTCTCTTCCCTGGCCTTGTGATTTTTTTCTATGTTGCTCTATAAAGGGAATAACTTATACATTCCGCTTGTGAGTTTATTTTTGTATATGACACAAAGCAGATTGAAGATGTATAATAAAAAATAACTGTGTTTTACAACATTTTCTTGCATGGTGATGTGAACAGCCAGAGCGAATGACTGTTTAATTTGTGTAATGAGAACGTCCTCTAATTTAGCTATAAAAATCAATGTAAACTGTGTGAAGTCTTATCATTTCCATGGTTCCTTCAGGATGTAGATCGAATCAGGAAATGATCGATGAAACAAGCCCAGCCCGTGAGGAACTTCAATCCAGGTATATCCTGAAGATCTAGACTTAGCTACTAGCAACAAGCAAAGTCCCCTATGGTGCCAATCCATGGTGGGTGACCTACAGTTGTGTCCAAAATTATTCAACCCCCACTGAAATTGAGTGTTTTGGCCAGTTTGACATTGCTTTTGATCATTCAGTCATCTTGCTTACATTTACATTAAAGAGGCACTTGTAGGTCAGACAAATATAACATAACAGTTATAATGAAATAACCACAAATGTCTTTTCTGTGCTCACAGCATTATCAGTTTTATTCAACCCCCAAGTGACATTCAATCTTAGTACTTAGTACAGCATCCTTTTACAGTTATAACAGCTTTTAAACGTGAAGCATAGCTTGACACAAGTGTCTTGCAGCGATCTACGGGTATCTTCGCCCATTCTTCATGGGCAAAGGCCTCCAGTTCAGTCACATTCTTAGGCTTGCGCACTGCAACTGCTTTCTTTAAGTCCCACCAGAGGTTCTCAATCGGATTTAAGTCTGGTGACTGCGATGGCCACTCCAAAATGTTCCAGCCTTTCCTCTGCAACCATGCTCTAGTGGACTTGGAGGTATGCTTGGGATCATTGTCCTGTTGAAAGGTCCAACGTCTCCCAAGCCTCAGGTGTGTGACGGACTGCATCACGTTTCCATCCAATATCTCCTGGTACTGAAGAGAATTCATGGTACCTTGCACACGCTGAAGCTTCCCTGTACCTGCAGAAGCAAAACAGCCCCAAAGCATGATTGACCCTCCACCATGCTTCACAGTAGGCAAGGTGTTCTTTTCATCATAGGCCTTGTTCTTCCTCCTCCAAACATAGCGTTGATCCATGGGCCCAAACAGTTCTAATTTTGTTTCATCAGTCCACAGAACACTATCCCACAACTTTTGTGGTTTGTCCACATGGCTTTTGGCATACTGCAGTCGACTCTTCTTATTCTTTGGAGACAGCAAGGGGGTACGCCTGGGAGTTCTGGCACGGAGGCCTTCATTACGCAGTGTGCGTCTTATTGTCTGGGCTGAAACTTCTGTACCCACATCTGACAAATCTTTTCTCAGTTCCTCAGCAGTCACACGGGGACTTCTCTCCACTCTACGCTTCAGGTAGCGCACAGCAGTCGAAGTCAGCATCTTCTTTCTGCCACGACCAGGTAGCGTTTCAACAGTGCCCTTTGCCTTGAATTTGCGAATGATGCTTCCTAAGGTGTCTCTTGGTATGTTTAACATCTTTGCAATCTTCTTATAGCCATTGCCCTTCCTGTGAAGAGAAATCACCTCTTCTCTTGTCTTCCTGGACCATTCTCTTGCCTTCACCATGTTTGTAACCACACCAGTAAATGTCTAGAAGGAGCTGAGTATCACAGTCATTTTAAAGCTGCCTAATTGGTGCTTATTATGCTTGATTGCTGCTCGGTGACATCCACAGGTGTTTTCAATACCTGATGGAAAGCACCTGTATGAACCTCTGTTCTTCAGAGTGGTAGTCTTTAAGGGGTTGAATAATTGTGGCAATGAAGAAACCACATAAGAACCATTTACTACTGTATTACATAAACAATTGATGTCATTTTAGTTGCATTTGGGTAGTTACAACGTCCTTGTAGGATTTGATTCTGAATACAATTCCAAATGTACACTATAGTCCCTAAACCCCTTTACAGCATTGGGGGTTGAATAATTTTGGACACAACTGTATGTAAAGTTGACCATAGATGGGTCATTGGCTTTTGTTCAGCCAGCGGGCTGAATGAAAAAAAATTAACAGATTCTTCTATCCAAGCAAGTGAAGCGGATGGAGAAGTCCTCCCCTGGACATTGTATTCTGACAACAGTAGTCTTTGCTGTCAGAACACGTTGATCAACAGCTGCTGCTGATTGGCTGCAGCCACTGATTGACAAAAGTTTTGGGGGCGTGGCCTGGCTGGAGCCTGGGCTGAGAATGTTACATCCATTCACAGTGGATTTTCAGAGATGTGCAGCTTATGGAATACTTTCTCTCCTACATATTTTGACATCTGGAGTAGAGAGGAGAATCTAGCGTTTGACTTTTGTCAAACAGGGACAGCCACACATGGATTACAATTCAGCCATTCCCTGCTGAACTGGACACATTTTTATCCATCTATGGCTAGATTTAAACTTTCAGCTGAGGCTTCTGCATCTAGGTCCAATGTCACTCTCATCAAGGATTGGTTCACACCAACATACACTTGCTGCCATGCTCTTTGGATGCATTCCTTTTAATTGACCTGGGGGTTGGTATCTGGTGGTCCCCTTAATTTTAGTTGAAGTTTGAAAATACCGAAAAGCCCCTGCCTGCAAATCACTACAAACACCGGGCCAGGATGTTGGGGAAGAAGCCCTTGTCCTCACCAATTTAGGGTCAAGGTGTTTTGCATGGGACTCGCCCCCTGGCAAGGTAGCCCCTATATTGAGGGCATATGGCCTGATGTGGTTCAGGAGGGAGGGGGGTACACACTTGTTATGCTCCCCCTTTCCTGGCCACCCAGGATACAAGCTTGAATATAGGTCCTCCCTTTTAGATTGTAAGCTCTAATGATCAGGGCCCCCTGATTCCTCTTGTATTGAATTGTATTGTAACTGTACTGTCTGCCCTCATGTTGTAAAGTGCTGGGCAAACTTATGGCGCTATATAAATCTTGAATAATAACAATAATTTGGGGGAAGCCTACACTTTTTTCTTGTTTTCTTTTTTGCATGGTAAACCACTTTAAAATCTATTTCAGACTGAAAAGGTCTGGTATGGAATTTGGGGTGGACTCCACACCTTGTTTTTTCATGAGGTGGAAGTTAAAATCCATATCAGACCTAAAGGGTCTAGTATGAACCTAAATGAGGGATGCATTTTTTTAGTTTACATTATCCCCACTGTGTGTACATATTCACCTTTCCATCAGCAATTTATTATTATTGTATTATATTATACAGGATTTATATATCGCCAACAGTTTGCGCAGAGCTTTACAAAGTGAAGGTAGACAGTTACAATACAATTTGGTACAAGAGGAAACAGAGGGCCCTGCTTGTTAGAGCTTACAATCCCTGGCTGAATTTGCAAAGTGCGAATGAGTCACTAGTTGTTAGGACACTGGCAGGTGCCAGCTCCCTAACAACCAGGAGGAAACTGTCACAATTAGCAGTGCTAATATTACTCACAGTGTAGCTGGAGATTCATTCAGCCTTTTGCACAGGAGAGTCCATAAACTATACACAGTGCAGTGGTCTCCCGCTGGTCGAATATTCATAGCCTACAGTGTCCAGGCTATTTTTTCTAATGGTGAATGTTAACTCTCAAGATTGAATGTTCTTAGGCTATTTTTCTCTTAGGATCTTCAATTTTTAGATGACTGTTCTTATCTCTGCCTCCTGTAGTTTTCTGCAGGCAGTCAGAATTAGGTGGGACCTGCTGGGTCGCTCCAACAGTGCTGCCTTCTGCACAGATTATGTACAGCACTGTCATGATGTCACTGCTATTTTTACAAGTTGTGACTTACTTAACATATGCTACCTATACCATATACAATTCCCCAAATCATGAAAAATAAATAAAGAATCAAAAAATAAAATAATATCAAAAAGTCTCCATAATAAACAATAATCGCCAAATTCAAATCAGTGTATAAAATCATATACTTGTGTCCTTCAAAAATTATAAAGTCATAAAGTGGTAATTCCAAAAAAATCCTGGTGTTTGAGCCTTCCAAGTGACTCCCACGAACAAAGTAAACCTCAAAAAAAGAAAATTTACATAGTGCGTGATCCTTGATAAACCAATATTTAAACAATACACTGTGTAAAAAACACACATGACCACTGACAGTGAAAAAGTGAGTTAATGTGTCAACTGTGACAGTGAATCAGTGCAAAAACGAACATCAAACAACAAGTGTCAATATCTGTGTATACTTCTATTGTGTAAGGAGTAAATACCATTACCAAATTGAAATAATAATCATGCCTTAAAAATCACCAGGGTATGATACAATTCCAAAGAACGCACTCCAAAGAGGAGATCTTTAAGATGTCATCACAGCCTTATGGATAAATCTCCTTGATGTAATCTGGGTAAAGCAAACCTGTATACTCCATACTCCTTCTATGCATACTCCATACTCCTTCTATGCATACTCCATACTCCTTCTATGCATACTCCATACTCCTTTTATGCATACTCCATACTCCTTCTATGCATACTCCATAATCCTTCTATGCATACTCCATACTCCTTCTATGCATACTCCATAATCCTTCTATGCATACTCCATAATCCTTCTATGCATACTCCATACTCCTTCTATGCATACTCCATACTCCTTCTATGCATACTCCATAATCCTTTTAAGCGGAGTTTTCTTCAAAAAATAAACTCAGGCCACCCACTCTTCTTTAGCCGCTGTATTAAAACTGATGGCTCCCGGTATTTGGTAGGTGCATATCCAAGGAGGTTTGAGGAGTGGAGGAGCTATCATTCTCACCTAGGCAAGGGGCAGGTGGAGCTCTTTTGATGGACCTCTTACATTTTAAGAGATCTTAAAATGCTTTTATGCAGTGGTTAATACTCCTTGGACATCTTAGAGCAATGTGTTAAATGTGAGGATCTTCCACATAGCTCAGCATCTCAAAATTTCCTGTTAAGATTACAATTCTTTTATGGCAGAGGTAAAATGTAATAGGTCCATCTGAAGAGCTCCACCCGCTTTTACAAAAAAAAAAAAAAAAAAGGTACAACCACAAGTGTGTGTTTCTCCTTCATTCAAAGGTGTCCACAATAGGCCTGTTCTTTATATAATAGGATGAATTTAGTTTTATTACAGTTAAAAGGGGAACAGAGGTAATACTTATAAGCACTTATACTTACCTGCTCTGTGTAATGGTTTTGCAGACCAGAGCAAAGCTCACGCAACCAATCATTTTCCAGCAAAAATCAATTTTTTTTGTTTTCTTTCTCTTTTTTTAAAAAAAATTTTCCTCACACATGGCTGAATATACTAAGTGAACTTTGCTTCACCTTATTTACTAATATTCATGCTGCAACATTCTTGAAAGTCGCACTCAATGCTATGGAGTTGATTTACTAAGACTTCATTTGGACAAAAACTGGTGCAGCTCTGCATGGAAACCAATCAGCTTCCAGGTTATACAGTCAAATCTTCATTGGGCAGCACAGTGGCTGAATGGTTAGCACTTCCACCTGGCAGTACTAAGGTCATTGGTTCAAATCCCAACCACAGCACCACCTGCCTGGAGTTTGCATGTTCTCCCTGTGGCTGTGTGGGTTTTCTCCAGGTACCCTGGTTTCCTCCCACACTCCAGAGACATGCTGGTAGGTTAATGGCTCCTGTCTAAATTGTCCCTAGTATGTGTATGTATGAATGTGAGTTAGGGGCCTTAGACTGTACGCCCCTTGAGGGTTAGGGACTGATGTGAATGTACAATATATATGTGAAGCGCCATGTGTAAATATACAATGCTACATAAGCACCTGAAATAATTAAATTGACCAAGTTGAAGATGGAAGCTGATTGGCTCCCATGTACAGCTGCACCAGATTCTGACAGCTCCAGTTTCAATAAATTTACCTTTTTTTATATTTAAATATGCCCGAAAAAGTACATGAGCTCCTTTGGGGCAAAGTGACATGTTTTGGCCCCAGTAGACCTCAATGGAAGTGCCTGAAAATTAGTGTAACATGCTTTTTTGTGCATTTTCTTGCCTGGTAACTAGCTTTCCTAGCCCAAAAAGAAGAAGAATGTGCAAAAACTCCAAAAATGCCTGAATGTGCGCTAAACACACGGTCGTCTGTGAGAGTTAAATATTCTCATTGTGGTATGCTCTTCATACAGCATGTCCTCCCTTCCTCCTCCTCCTCTTGCAGTTAGTTTCACTTTCACCAGAATCTTTTCTTTTGTTATCAGGAGAAGACGGGACCCCAACATTCACAGTAAGTTCAGAGATCCTGCAAAGGGGTAACGGGGGGGGAGGGGTAAGATAACAGATCTGACAGGGAGACGCAAAGAAACAGGCTGGGAGGAAACAACAGATATATCTTCATACAACAGGTACAACAATATGCAACACACACAATATTATACAACGTTCTGCAACAGAAATATTATTATACAACAGATACAAGACAGATAGGAAGAGGAGAGACAGGTGGGGGGGTCTGGGAGGGAACAATAGATATATTATTATACAACAGATACATTGGCTAAGTGGTCAGCACTTCCACCTGGCGGTACTAGGGTCCAGGGGCAGACTGACAACTCATGGGGCCCCCGGGCAATAGGGAATCATGGGGCCCCTGTGTCCTTGCCCAAACTCAAAAAAGCCTATGAAAAAGGTACCAGGGGCATCTTATGGGGCCCCCTACTGACCCTGGGCCCTTGGGCAGTGCCTGAGTTTCCAAATGGTCAGTCCGCCCCTGCTAGGGTCATTGGTTCAAATCCCAACCACAGCACCACCTGCCTGGAGTTTGCATGTTCTCCCTGTGCCTGTGTTTCCTCCCACACTCCAAAGACATGCTGGTAGGTTAATTGGCTCCTATCTGAATTGTCCCTAGTATGTGTATGTATATATGGGACTTGTACGCTCCTTGAGGGTTAGGGACTGATGTGAATGTACGATATACACTACTCAAAAAAACAAAAAGCATACTTTGTAATCAGAGTCTAGCATCAAGTCAATGAAACTCCTGGGATATGGATCTGGTCAGGTAAGTAGCAGAGGGGGTTGTTAATCAATTTCAGGTGCTTTGGTGTTAATGAAATTAACAACAGGTGGACTAGATGGGCAACAGTGAGATGACCCCCAAAACAGGAATTGTTTTACAGGTGGGGGCCACTGACATTTTTTTCCCTACTCATCTTTTCTGACTGCACCTGGACCCTACAGAGGTTACACAGGCAGTCCAACTCCTCCAGGATGGCACATCAATGTGTGCCGTTGCCAGAAGGTTTGGTGCGTCTCCCAGCACAGTCTCAAGAGCATGGAGGAGATTCCAGGAGACAGGCAGTTACTCTAGGAGAGCTGGACAGGGCTATAGAAGGTCTTTTACCCATCAGCAGGACCGGTATCTGCTCCTTTGTGCAAGGAGGAACAGGATGAGCCCTGCCAGAGCCCTACAAAATGACCTCCAGCAGGCCACTGGTGTGAATGTCTCTGACCAAACAATCAGAAACAGACTTCATGAGGGGGGCCTGAGGGCCCGACACCCTCTAGTGGGCCCTGTGCTCACTGCCCTGCACCACAGAGCTCAATTGGCATTTGCCATTGAACACCAGAATTGGCAGGTCCACCACTGGCACCCTGTGCTTTTCACAGATGAGAGCAGGTTCACCCTGAGCACATGTGACAGACATGAAAGGGTCTGGAGAAGCCGTGGAGAACATTCTGCTGCCTGTAACATCATTCAACATGACCGTTTTGGTGGTGGGTCAGTGATGGTTTGGGGAGTCATGGAGGGACACACAGACCTCTACAGGCTAGACAATGGCACCCTGACTGCCATTAGGTATCGGGTTGAAATCATTGGACTCATTGTCAGACCCTACACTGGTGCAGAGGGTCCTGGGTTCCTCCTGGTGCACTACAATGTGCGGCCTCATGTGGCGAGAGTATGCAGGCAGTTCCTGGAGGATGAAGGAATTGATACCATTGAATGGCCCCCATGCTCACCTGACCTAAATCCAATAGAACTCCTCTGGGATGTCATGTTTCGGTCCATCCGACTCTGCCAGGTTGCACCTCAGACTGTCCAGGAGCTCAGTGATGCCCTGGTCCAGATCTGGGAGGAAATCCCCCAGGAAACTATCCTTTGTCTCATTAGGAGCCTCCCCCGACATTGTCATTGACATGCATACAAGCACGTGGGGGCCATATAAACTACTGAGGACCATTCTGAGTTGCTGCAATGACATTTCAGCACAATGGACTCGCCTGCTGCATCATTTTTTCACTTTGATTTCAGTCCTCTGTAGGTCGATCATTTTAATTTCCATTAAACGATGGGACATCCTTACATTCCTAACACATCACCCCGTCCATGTCAGTATAGAGATCCATCAGGAGATTTCTCCCCATTAAGATCTGATGGGTTTTCAAAGTCTTCCTTTAATTTTTTTGAGCCGTGTATATGTAAAGTGCTGCGGAAATTGACGGCGCTATATAAGTACCTATAATAAATGACACTGTTGGCTATTAGGTAAATAGTTCTCATATATATTGTTCATATGATTTTGTTAAGAGAATAAAGTAGCATAACCAATTTAAAGTTGAATTCTGGGACTTACAAAAAAAATTCCCTTGCATGCCCCCCCATCACCCTTGTGATGCAGGGGTCAAATGCATGTTATTTCTAGGGTAAAGGAAAGGCTGTATATGTACAATGCCAGATTTATAGAGGAGGTAGCTGGGGACCAGTCACATATCATGAAGGAAGGCTGCGGGAGCATAGAAAAGGCTTTGCATTGTGGAGAGGCCTCACTTGGTGCCCCAAGTTGGATTTTAAAACTACACGCGCCCCCTAACACTACCCTTTCCACAGGGAGAAAGGCAGACTGACAGCATTGTCACTGTATTACCGGAAATTGAAAAATAACAAATCGGCTGGCAGGATCGACAAGTTATAACACTACTGGGGGACACATCATAATTATAATTTTACTTTTTGCCCAGAATTCCATTTTTCCCACTTGCCCCAAGTTCCATTTCATTTTCTGATGTCCTGCTGGGTAAAAAGCTTGAGGTCTTCCGAAGGCACCCTAGAAAGAGGTCAGGAAACAGAAAATGGCCAATTTATATAATAACTCAGTTGGTATTTTTCTATTTTTTTTTACGCAGACTTGTGTTTCCTAGAACATCTACGGATGACACAAAACGTTGGAATATTCTCCAGGTCCGATGAATCTGACTATGCCTGGTTAATGGACCAGCTAAACGAATGCTGTAACGTTCTTCCATTCTACATATCTAATAACAATCGCTATGACCTGATAAAATCCCTCAACCAATGCCAATTGGCCATATTGTATCACAGCAAAAACAGAGGCCGAATTAATATCACCGATGTCACTGATTCCTTCTACGATGACGAGATATGCCTGCTGTCTAACAAACTTGGTAAGTAAAAAAGCCATCTTCAGGCCTAAACTGTCTGCCCCTGCCCCCCACTATTCATCACAGAGCCAGGATATGTACTCAATGGTGCTGGCTACATTGGCCCCCCACTATTCATTGTGATGATAAGCCACAAATGTGCAATTCAGTTGCATTGACCAACACTGACCTACATTAAGGCAGAAAGAAGAATGTCCCTTCATGCTGTATATGTATTGTGGTCAGTATGGAATTACAGTTCCTTTAAAAACAAATTATCCCCCTTGAAATTTCCACATATTGTCATGTTACAAACAAAAATGTAAATGTATTTTATTGGGACTTTTTGTGATAGACCAACACAAAGTGGCACATAATTGTGAAATGGAAGGAAAAAGATAACTGGTTTTCAAAATGTTTTACAAATAAATATCTGAAAATGTGGTGTGCATTTGTATTAAGCAGCCTTTACGCTGATACCTCTAACTAAAATCTAGAGGACCAATTGCCTTCAGAAGTTATTTAACTAGTAAACAGAGTCCACTTGTGTATAATTTAATCTCAGTATAAATCCAGCTGTTCTGTGAAGCCCTCAGAGGTTTGTTAGAGAACATTAGTGAACAAACAGCATCATGAAGGCCAAGGAACACACCAGACAGGTTAGGGATAAAGTTGTTGAGACATTTAAAGCAGGGTAAGGATATAAAAAATATCCCAACCTCTGAACATCTCATGGAGCACTGTTCAATCCATCATCTGAAAATGGAAAGAGTATGCCAGAATTGCCAACCTACCAAGACATGGCCGTCCACCTAAACTGACAGGAGAGGAGAGCATTCACCAGAGAAGTAGCCAGAAAGCCCATGGGAACTCTGGAGGAGCTGCAGAGATCCACAGCTCAGGTGGGAGAGTCTGTCCTTAGGGCAACTATTAGTCGTGCACTCCACAAATTTGGGCTTTAGGGAAGAGTGGCAAGAAGAAAGCCATTGTTGCAAGAAAGCCATAAGAAATCCCATTTTCAGTTTGTGAGAAGCCATGTGGGGGACACAGCAAACATGTGGAAGAAGGGGCTCTGGTCAGAGGAGACCAAAATTGAATTTTTTGGCCTAAAAGCAAAATGCTATGTGTGGTGGAAAACTAACAATGCACATTACTCTGAGCACACCATCCCCACCATGAAACATGGTGGTGGCAGCATCATGTTGTGGGGATGCTTTTCTTTGACAGGGACAGGGAGGCTGGTCAGAGTTGATGGGAAGATGGATGGAGCCAAATACAAGGCAATTTTAGAAGAAAACCTGTTAGAGTCTGCAAAAGACTTGAGACCGGGGCGGAGGTTCACCTTCTAGCAGGACAAGGACCCAAAACATCCAACCAAAGCTACAATGAAATGGTTCAGATCAAAGTATATTCATGTGTGATAATGGCCCAGTCACAATCCAGACCTAAATCCAATGGAGAATCTGTGGCCAGACTTGAAAATTGCTGTTCAGGGAAGCTCTCCATCTGATCTGACAGAGCTTGAGTGATTCTGCAAACAATGGGCAGAAATGTCCCTCTCTAGATGTGCAAAGAGACATCCCCAAAAAGACTTGCAGCTGGAATTGCAGTGAAAGGGGGTTCTACAAAGTATTGACTCCGGGGGAGGGTGGGGCTGAATGCAAATGCTGCCACACTTTTCACAGATTTATTTCTAAAAAATGTTAATCATTTCTCATTTTCCTTCCACTTCACAATTATGTGTTACTGTGTGTTATGTGTTGCTCCATCACATCAAATCCCAATAAAATACATTGACGGTTTTGGTTGTAACATGACCAAATGTGGAGCATTTCAAAGGGGGTGCATACATTTCAAGGCACTGTAGATAAATGATAGACCTGACCCCTTCCCTTCGTATTACAGGACAAAATAAAGTCATAACAGTCATTGATGATCTGGAGGACAGCAGTGAGGAAGTAAAGCAAAGAATCCTGAGCAGTCAGCCCACCCTTCAGAACAAGACTTGTGACATTTTCCTGTTCACCAAAACAGAGAAGCAAAACAAGCAAAAATTGAGAGAGAAAGTGCGGCCGATAATTGACCTGATCCAAAGGGGTACGTTAAGGGTTCCACAACACGTTGATCAGCCTAAGATCAGCCATGAACCAGAACAAGATACTAAAAATCCACAAATATACTCATTTATGCAGAAAGTGGGCACAGTTGTGAAAGTTGCCTTTCAATTGATATCAGCAGGTCTTAAAGTGGAGCTTTTCTCTCCTTCCCTTCAGTGACAAGATGTCAGTGAGCTCCCATGCTGGTGCTGATGCCTTCACCTGGTCTTCTTCTGGGTTAGGGATCCTCAGCCATGTTGAGTGGCCGTGCCAATGTGATGTAACTCCCACGCATGCGCCGTGTAGTGTACTTTTTCAGATAAACAGGCAGGTAAAAATTTTTTATAGCAATCGAAAAATAGTATGTCTCTTCTGCAATACAAAAAAAACTGCCTGCTCACTCATTTTTATATGTTATGTAAAATTCCACTTTAACCCCTTAGTGACGGAGAGGAAAGCAAATATTAATGCCTGAACACAATTTTTCAACTTTGACATGGGTTAGTAAAGGGGGAGTCAGATCGAGAGAACGCAGAACCTGATCCTCCCCCTCCCCTTCCTGTGTGTGTCCCTGTCCACGTCTTTCTGCCCCCTGCTCTGCTGATAGAATGATATGGTTGGTGAGGAGGGAGAGCTGGGAGAGGAGACACAGACATGGTGAGCAGTGGCCGCACTCTGTGATAGACCTGGTTGGACCGTGGTCGCCGCTTACCTCCAACTGTGCGGCTTGATCATTAACAGGCCCCGGATTTGGTGGCCCCGCCCCACCAGGCAAATGCCCAGTGTGCCCTACGGACAGTCTTACCATCAGAGAACAACCCAAAATAAATTCTCCTGTTCCTGACACCCGCAGTGATACCACCTCTGTGTATGTTATTTGTTATTAGTATCTATACTGCGGCCCAGAAACAATAGCGGCCATTTTGGTATTTTTATCCTACGTAAAACACACTGACACTGACACTAACTGACACTGATAATAATTAAAAAATTGCTTTTTAAAATCCTCTCCAGAATATACTGACCCTGATCTTTGACCCTTACCTTGACCCTATCACTAACCATAACCCTTTTGTTTATTTACATCTTTCTCTCCTGCAAGGAAAGACATATACAGTGTATCTATCTCTCCATTAAGAGGAGAAAAAAAACCAGGGGTAGACTGATCACTGTGATGGCCAATCAGACGCTATAACAGTGATCAGGTGACCACAACCAGGAGTTCCCAGTCCCGATCGTTAGTGCCAGACTTCTCGGGGTTCTCGATAAGAGCCCAATCTCTGTGCTGGGAGTGCACTGTGCGGCGCACTTCCAGCACAAAGACGGGTCCGCATATATGCGGCCCCACGGATACCTTGCATGTATAGCTGTCTTTTTTTATGTTTTGAATGAAGATGATGAAGTGTAAAACTCCTGCCCGTTTCTGTGTCCCCATTGGGTAGATTCACTCTCTTTATTTGTCCAAGTCACCATTGTCACTGAGTCAGAAAGTCATAGGAAATCCAAAATTTTACAGTTGTCACCACTGCAGGAGGAAAGCATAAATCTCCCAATGGTGACACCTGTTCTGTTAACAACTGTCTAAGGCTAGGTTCACACCTATGCAGTTTGCATTTGATCCATTTTTGCACATCATTTTTGACACGCTTTTATTGCGTTTTTTATTATTAATTATTTTATTGTTGCTAGGCAGATTAAAATGCATAAAAAACACAGCAAAAATGCACTCCATGATTTTCTGCAGCATTTCCATTGAATTCTAAAGAACGCAAAACACACGGGGTGAAAACGCAGACATGTGAACGTATCCCATAGGAAATTGTGTTAAATGGAATCCTGTGCGTTTCTGCAAAATGCTGCGGAAAATATGAACCTAGGGTTAGACGCCATTTACCTTCACATTTTAGGGAATTCCTCCATTTTCCTGTTGCAGGAGAGGAAGTGAAGGGAAACATTCCCTATCTTGGTTGGATCAGATGCTTTGGAGGTCAGAGGAGAGATCTGAGGTCTCATAAACCCCATATCTCTCCATAAAGAGGACCTGTCATCCCTTGTGATAGCAATAAAGTTGATAGAAACAATTCAATAAATAATAATAAAAAAAATTAAAGTGCCTCCGTCTCCCGTGCTCATGCGCAAAGGTGAATGCATGTCACAATCCCGCATGCATATGTAATGTCGAAACCACACATGTGAGGTATCACCACGAACATCAGTGTGGGAACAATAATTCCAGCACCAGACTTCTCCTAACTCTAAGCTGGTAGCCTGTAAAGGCTGTTAAGGCATTGACTATGGAGATTTTGAGGTACCACAATTGGGCGACATTCCACGGGCATACACAATTTTAACGTGTGATACAGATATGTCTGGTATCTATGTACATCATCTTTTATATTCTACCAAATAATTGGGTGTGATGTTGTGTTTTTTGTACATTACAATACATTAAAGTGTATTTTTTCTCAAAAAATGTGCTTTTGAAAATCTGCAGTGCAAAGTGAGCAGGAGGTCTGGCCCCCTCCTTCCTCCCGTAGTCTACTGGACCAATCAGGATGCGCAGCACTACCCGCACATGCGCAGTGGGCAACACGCTGTCACAGCCTGGTGCCCACAGTTGAGATGCCGGCGCTGTGGAGGATAGAAGGAGACAAGGGATGGCGTTGGTGAGCACATCGCTGGACTCCGGGACAGGTCAGTGTGTGTTTATTAACAGTCAGTAGTTACAGTTTTTGTAGCAGCTGACTTTTAATAAACACAAAGATGGCGGGAACTCTGCTTTAAGTGATATTCCAGCTGTATGTCTCAGGACTCCTCTCTCTTAGGCAGACCAGACACAATACAAATTCTGAACGACAATACACATCGAAAGTGATCATTAGTGCGGTAGCTGCGACATGCGATTTTCATACTGATCCAACACGTTGGGTTTTTTTTTTTCAGAAAACTAGCCAAATTTCATATCATTAATGGGGGAATTGTATTAATTGACATACAACTGTGCATGACCCAGAAGGAAAACAAAAAAAAACATCTGTAAAGAACAATTTTTCATATACTAGCAGGAAATGATATTGAGCTACTCATTTACAAGAAAGCAGAAATTACAGGAAAAAAATAAATTAAAAAAGCAGGCTGCAGCAAGTCTGCTCGATACATGAGGTGTCAATATGTCTGCAAGAAAAGTGGCAAGAACACACGTCTGTGTATGTTTAATGGACCTCATACTTCATATATCAATCAGAAATGGCAGAAAAAACAGCAAGTCTGCTGAATACAGAACACAGTGTCACTCTGTGAATAAATATATATATATTTAAGAGGACACTCAACACAAAATTATGCTGAACAAGCACATATTTATTGTGCCAAAAAAATTATTTATCTTTTTTTTAATTCTGTCATATATGACAGGGTAGACAATGTTTCTATATGAAAATATGAACATCTTCTTTAGAAAAACACATTTTTATTATACAATTGTACAATAACTGTACATTCCTGCAATAACTGAGCATTTGTCCAATTGCAGCGCAATATACACTATATTGCCAAAAGTATTGTCCCTGCCCTCCAAATCATGTGATTCGGGTGTTCCAATCCCCTCCATGGACACAGGTGTATACAATCAAGCCCCTAGGCATGCAGACGGCTTCTACAAACATTGGTGAAAGAATGGGTCGCTCTCAGGAGCTCAGTGACTCCAAGCGTGGTCCCGTGATAGGTGGCCACCTGGGCAATAAGTCCATCCATGACATTTCCTGGCTACTAAATATTCCACGCTCAACTGTTAGTGGGATTATAACAAAGTGGAAGTGACTGGGAACAACAGCAACTCAGCCACCAAGTGGTAGGCCACGTCACATGACAGGGCCGGGTCAGCGCATAGTGTGCAGAAGTCAATAACTAAAGACCTCCAAACTTGGTGTGGCCTTCAGATGAGCCCAACAACAGTGCGTAGAGAGCTTCATGGAATGGGTTTCCATGGCCGAGCAGCTGCATCCAAGCCTTACATCACAAAGTGCAATGCAAAGCGTCGGGTGCTGTGGTGTAAAGCACATCGCCACTGGGATCTAGAGCAGTGTAGATGTGTTCTCTGGAGTGACCAATCATGCTTCTCTGTCTGGCAATCCGATGGGCATGTCTGGGTTTGGTGGTTGCCAGGAGAATGGTACTTGCCTGACTGCATTGTGCCAAGTGTAAAGTTTGGTGGAGGGGCACAAAGCAAGCAAGCTCCATAAAGACATGAATGAGCGAGTTTGGGGTGGAGGAACTTGACTGGCCTGCACAGAGTCCTGACCTCAACAGGACAGAACACCATTGATATGAATTAAAGTGGAGACTGTGAGCCAGGTCTCCTTCCCCCGACATCAGTCCCTGACCTCACAAATATGCTTCTGGAAGAATGGTCAAACCTTCCTGTCACGTACCTGATAGAAGTCTGAATTGACGAGGTCAGCCTCTCTTGTATCTCCAACCCAAGCCCCACTGATGGTGAAACAGATGGTGCCGAGGGACAGGAGGAACACGAGTGCCTGTGGATATTGACTGTGGAACTTGTGGCTGGTGATGGGCATCCAGTCAGGAACAGAGTTGATGTGGGGACGGCCAGCTGGGGTTACAGATGCACTCCACTGGAACTGCAAGATCTGTGTACGTGGCTTGCCGGAACTTCTGATATGCGTGAGGCCGGAACACACCGTGATAACCGGAGCTGATGTAATGACAGACTGGACAGGCACTCGGCAGGACTGTAGAGCCAGGACTGTAGAGCCAAAACTGGAGCCAGAAGTGTAGTCAATGCAATAGCCAGGGTCAGCAACGCGCAGGCGATGAGGTACCGAAACATCAGACAGGGACATGGTCAGGAGCAGGGGCGGACTGACCATTCGAGCACTCGGGCACTGCCTGAGGGCCCAGGGTCAGTAGGGGGCCCCATGAGATGCCCCTAGTACCTTTTCATAGGATTTTTTGGGTGTGGTTTGAGTGTGTGTGAGGACACAGGGGCCCCATGATCCCCTATTACCCGGGGGCCCCATGAGTTGTCAGTCCGCCCCTGGTCAGGAGGAAGCCAGGATCAGAAACTGATGAGCAGAAGCATAAACAGAATCCAAGAGCAGGTCAATGGCAAGCCGGGTCAGTAACTGATACACACAGGATACAGCAGGAAACAGGAACTTAGCTGAAGACCAGTCAGCACTTACAGAGAATAAGAGCTTCCTTTAAATAGCCTGTCTGGTGCCAGAAACAGTGGGCACGCTCCCGCGTGTGTGCACCCGTGCACGCGCATTCCTGCACGCATGCTTGAGCCTATGCTTATTTCTATTAGTCAGTTGCCGTACAGGAATTCCCTTACACTTCCCATAGACACCCTCCTAAACCTTGTGGACAGCCTTCCTATATGGCCTTCTCTAAAACAGCATCTTACGTGATGTTCATATTTTTGTAGACTTTCTCCCGACAATCATAATCCTTCTTCTGGAGAATAGCAACCATGTTGACCATCTCCTCAAAAGTCATGTTGATGGCTTTCTTCCCTCTTCTTCTGGTTACTCTTCTTGTCTCCAGACTTTCCTCAACCCCCTCAAGCTTCTCCACCTCTTCTATCTCCGTTCTTCAGCAGGAGAACTTGTCATGTGCTCTTTGGTGGCCATAATGTCTTCAAATGGGCACGGAGAGGGAGAGAAGAGGCAGAGTCTGTACAGACTGAGAGACTGCTGACCTGTCAGTGTATTTGCTCGCCCGTACAGGATGTACGGGGTGTACGGGATGTACAGGATGTACAGGGTGTATGGGATGTATGGGGTGTACGGGTGTATGGGATGTACGGGGTGTACGGGGTGTATGGGGAATACGGAGTGTATGGGATGTACGGGGTGTACGGGATGTACAGGATGTTCGGGATATATGGGGTGTACGGGATGTACAGGATGTACAGGATGTACAGGATGTTTGGGATATATGGGGTTTACGAGATGTACGGGATGTACAGGGTGTATGGGATGTACGGGGTGTATGGGATGTACGGGGCGTACGGGGTGTACAGGATGTACGGGATGTATGGGGAGTATAAAATATATGGGATATATGAGCAAGCAGATATACTGACAGGAAGATTCAATGAACTACCACTGCACTCTACAGCCGCTGAGACTTTTGGGACTGTGAATGAGTGGGGGGAGAAGATATCCCGTTAGCTGTCAAAGGTGGTAGTGGAGGCCGGTCTGATCATAACATGTTACAACCTGAATATGGGTGTAATATGTAACATGTTATGAAAGGTGAACGTATCTAAGCAAAAGGTTTTCCACGGGGAATATAGGTTGTGTTTGTTGCCGTCAAAGACCACCAAGCTTTATTTCTGTTTCTATTTCAAGGACTGTTATGGTATTTAAATTTAATTAATTTATTTGTGAGTAAAAGGCTGCAATGGCAATTTTGACTCCAAATCTGGTTCTGTTCCTATATTGTATATTTGGGGTGGGGGGGTGGCCTAGCAGGCTTGGGGTAAAGATTGGAGGGCATCTATTCTACACTTGTCAAGGAAAGAGAGAGAGTGAGAGGAAGAGGAAAAGAGAGAGGGAAGAAGACGGAGGGAAGAAGAGGGAGAGAGAGGGAAGAAGAGGGAAAGAGAGGAAAGAAGTGGGAGAAAGAGAGAGGGAAGAAGAGGGAGAGAGAGAAGAAGATGGAGAGAGAGAGAGAAGTAGAGGGGGAGAGGGAAGAAGAGGGAGAGAGGAAAGACAAGGGAGAGAGAGAGAAAGTGAAGGAGAGAGAGAGAAGTAGAGGGAACGAGAGGGAAGAAGGGGGAGAGAGGGAGTGGGAAGAAGAGGGATAAAGAGAGGGAAGAAGAGAGGGAGAAAGAGAGAGAGAGAGAGAGGGGGGGGGAAGAGAGAGAGAGAGAGAGTGAGAGTGAGTGAGGGTGGGGGAGAAAGAGAGGGAAGAAGAGGGAAAGAGAGGGGAGAAGAGGAAAAGAAAGTGAAGAAGAGGGAGATAGAGGAAAGAAGAGGGAGAGAGAGATAGGGAACAAGAGGGAGAGAGAGGGGGAGAGAGGGGGTAAGAGAGAGGGAACAAGAGGGAGAGGGGGGGAAGAAGATGGAGAGAGAGATGGAAGAAGAGAGAGGGAGAAAGAGAGAGGGAAGAAGAGGGGGAAAGAGAGGGAAGAAGAGGGAGAGAGAGGTGGAAGAAGAGGGAGAGAGAGAGATGAAAGAACAGGGAGAGAGAGAGAGGGAGAGAGAGAGGGAGAAAGAGAGAGGGGAGAAGAGGGAGAAAGAGAGGGAAGAAGAGGGGGAGAGAGATGGAAGAAGAGGGAGAGAGAGAGATGAAAGAAGAGGGAGAGAGATGGAAGAAGAGGGAGGGAGAGAGATGGAAGAAGAGGGAGAAAGATGGAAGAAGAGGGAGGGAGAGAGATGGAAGAAGAGGGAGAGAAAGAAAAGGAACTCATAATAGTAGTCAGGCTTGAATGAATACAGAGACATAGCATATCTCCTAGATTGTAAGCTCCCAGGATCAGGCCCTCCTATCCCTCTTGTATTGAACTGTATTGTTGCTGTATTGTCTCCAGTTATATTGTACAAACACACTCTGCAATGTTTCTGCTCCAGTTTTTGTTCCTGTTTTATTATTTTGTTCCTTCAGTTGCATTATGACTATTTTATTGTTATATTTCCATTCTAGCTAAATTGGGGCCCATCCCACTTCACTATGTAAGTACCTGTTTGTACATTTACACCCAGGAAAGACATAGTGCTAGACAATCAACTTGCAGCTATGGGATTACGGATCAGGCTACTTAAACGTTCAACGTCTTCCTTAGCACAGGAAGTGAGATAAAATTGCCCCAGCAGGCACTCTTGCTGACATTTTTTGCTCTTCTCTAATTAGTTCTTGTTCAAGATGTTCACAACAGAAAAATGTATTTTGCTTCTATTTCATTTGATAAGTAAATAATTTAGTTTCATCATAATTATTATGTTGAAACGATTCCTTTTTGAAACGATTCGTTATTTCGGGAGAGTATATATTCGTTGTATGGAATCAATTCATATTTTCAGAAGTTCTGTTATTCTTTTGTTATATCTGAAAATTGGCTTTATTAGCTTTAACATATTTAATTAATATGTATTAATTCATTAAATTAATTCCCTCATTCCAGACTGACCTTGTTTGTTGGGTGTCACATATACAAATTAAATGCGGTGAAAGAGGTGGCATGTGGAGAGGAGAGACATAAGAGGTGGAGGAATATAAGGGACACGTAGGGTGGAGGAACATAAGAGACATGATAAATGGAAGGATTTTGGGGCATAGGAGGTGGAAAGTCATAAGGGGTAGAGGAACATAAGAGACCTGAAGGGTGGAGGGATATGGGGGACATGTGAGGTGGAAACACATAAGGGGTGGAGGAACCTAAGGGGCATGGAGAGTAGAGGAACATAAGAGACCTGAGGGGTGGTTGGACATGGAGGACATGCAAGGTGGAGAGACATAAGGGGTGAAGGAACTTAAGAAATAAGAGGGGTAGAGGAACCTAAGAGACATGATGGATGGAGGGACTTGAGGGACATGCGAGGTGGAGAGACAAAAGGGGTGAAGGAACATAAGGAACAGGAGGGGTAGAGGAACTTAAGAGCCATGAGGGGTAGAGGAACATAAGAGACATGATAGATGGGGGGACTTGGGGGACATGGGATTGTGAAGTGTAAAGACATAACGGGTGAAGTAACATAGAACATGAGTGATGAAGGAATAGAAGAGACATGGTGGATGAGTGAAAGAACATAAGGGACATAAGAAGTAGAGGAACCTAAGAGAAAAGATGGATAGAGGGCCATGGGGGACATTTGGGGTGGAGGGACATGGGGGACATTTGGGGTGGAGGAACATGGGGGACACGTTCACTATCTTTTACATAAACTATATGTTTTATTATGCAGGTACCCGTCATATTGTTTCCTTTGTGGATCTTCTTTTCTATTGGTGAAAACTCTTTCCTGTATTCTGTAAGTATCTAAAATATTATATTTACAGCAGTAGGCTTTTAAAACAATTGTGAGCAAAAGAAGATCTGTAACTCAAACAGCTCAACACACACTGCAATGTCAAGAAGTCATTGATCTGTCAAGTGAGATAGATGAACTGTTGGTGATGGCCAACAAATAGAACATTGGTTGTGTTCAAAAGAATGGAAACTATATATAGCCAAATCTGATTACAAATGGAGCCGCATAGTGCTGCATGCTAATTTTGGACAGACTGGCCATGTGATTGGTGTGCCCATATGTTTGTTCCCATTTTGCTGGGAAGATGTCTTGTCTTTTCTTTTTTGAATCTTGGCAGCCACCAACTAATTTTTTTTTCATTTGTGGCTGAATATCGATACTACGGAGCATTCCTGTCATCTACTTTAAGCAGACCCTGAAGCCTTATATTCTTTTGGATTTAACATTAGTGGGAACCTCCATGGTGACCTTTGTGCTCCAATAGCCTGAACCCTCTCAGGAAGTATGATGATTATGTAACCATTGGTCCTATGCAACCACCGTGGTACATCCCCCTGATGAAGATTTGCGTCAAGAATTGAAACATGTCAGGGTTTTCATATGCACTATTAGGCTCATGTGTTTCACTCTGGTTTTTATATGACCAGTCTCTATTCTGTTTTTATGCGCTGTGTTTTTTTAAAAAATAATAGATGTTTAATTTTTACATTTTGTCTGATGTTTTCTGGTGCCTTTAAAATCCCAGTTTGTTTGCTATCCTTCTGTTCACTTATAACCAATGGCACCTCCGCTGGAATATGGCAATAAGGAATAAAAACATCCACCAAATTCTATAAATGCTGTCATTAAAGATGCCCCCATGCATTATCTGATGAGCAGCATTAGACATGAGCAGCTTCGTTATTCAGAGATTTGGATGTATCCGAATTAAAATAGTAACACATTTAAACAAACCCGGAATAACAAAACAAAATTTTGTCCTAAATTCGAATCCAACTCAAAATTGAATTTGAATTCAACTAAAAAATTAAATCTAATTTGAAAACAAATTTTAAATATATGCATATTGCCGACTATTGCCAATTCTTTAAAGACTATGTGCATTAGTGTTAGAAAAGAATAGAATTGAAAATAAAAGAATGGAATAGAAAATAAAGGAATAGAAAATAATATATCAGAAAAACATAGAATAGATTTGAATAGAATAGAATGAATATAGCTGTCTTCCCAAATTCAAATTTCGAAAAGAATAGAGCAAAACAGAAAAGAATATAATATAAAATAAAAGAATAGAATAAAATAGAACAGAATGAAATGGAATATAATAGAAAAAATAGAATATAAAAGAATAGAATAAAAAAGAATAGATTTGAATAGAAAATAAATGAATAGAAAAGAACAGAAAAATAAAAGAGACTAGAAAGAATATAGCCATCTTCCAAAATTTGAATAGAATAGAATACAACAGAATATAATAGAAAAGAATAGAGTAAAACAGAAGAGAATAGACAGAATAGAAAATAAAATAATGGAATAAAATAGCAGCGCAAATATAGGAATAGAAAAAAAAAATAGAAAAGAGTAGAATAGAGAATAAAGGAATAGAAAATAATAGAAAAGAAAAAAATAGAATCAACTTGAATAGACTAGAATAGCATGAATATAGTCATCTTCCAAAATTTAAATTTTGAAAAGAATAGAATAAAACAGAATAGAATAGAAAATAAAAGAATAGAATAAAATAGAAAATAAAAGAATATAATAGAAAAGAACAGAAGAAAAATAGAATAGAAGAGAATAAAATGGAAAGAATCTAGCTGTCTTTTGAAATTGGAGTCTTGAAAAAAATAGAATAGAATAAAACAGAATCGCATAGAAAAGAATAGAGTAAAACAGAACATGATTTTGCGAACCCGTGCCGCCTTGTAGCAGTATTTCTGCGCAGAAGCGGTTAAAGATAACAGAAGGAGTCGCCATGATGCTGGTCGGCGTGATCCCATCAGAATGTCTAATCTACATCTCTCCTCTTCTTCACAGCTCTCTGTGATAATTACAATCCTCCTGAAAGGGTCCCTGCTGTCCCATTGGGTGATCTTCAGATGTGTGAGTATGTCTCCAGGATGGTGGTGGGACCAATATGCCCCCCGGTGGGAATCTGGAACTCAAAGAAGCAATAAATTGTGAGAAATTGACAAAACCTTCCCCCATACAATAGAAGGCTCACTCATCTCCCTGGTATCATCCTGCTGATCCATGGCTAGGGGTGAGCGAAATAGAGAGTTTATCTGTGAAAATCGAGTTTTCTCTGCAGTCTTCTGCCATATACTGTGGGGGAAATGCATTGGAGCCAATGAAAAGTACAATTACCCCCTTCAATACCAGGCACTCCCCCCCCCCCCCCCTTCCTGCCCAGGCCAATTTCAGCTTTAAGTGCTGTTGCACCATGAATGACAATTGTGCGGTCATGCAACACTGTATCCGTGTGATATTTGTATAATTTTTTAAGACAAAGAGCTTTCTTTTGGTGGTATGTATGTAAACAACAACGGGGGGGGGGCTAATTTTTTGCTAAACAAACGAAAAAAGTCCAAAAGTTAAAAAAAAAAACAATGCTTTTCGTAGTTTCTGTTTTAAAACTTTGCAAATAAGTAATTTTTCTTCTTCACTGATCTGCGTGGATGAGGCTATACTGATGGGCACTGATGAGGCTGTACTGATGGGTACTGATGAGGCTGCACTGATGGGCTCTGATGAGGCTGCACTGATGGGCGCTGTTGAGGTTGCACTGATGGGAGCTAAAGAGGCTGCACAGATGGGCACTGATGAGGCTGCACTGATGGGTACTGATGAGGCTGCACTGATGGGCACTGATGAGGCTGCACTGATGGGCACTGATGAGGAGTCACAGATGTGTGCTGATGAGACTGCACAGATGGGTACTGATGAGGCTGCACTGATGGGCGCTTATGAGGTGACACTGATGAGAATGCACTGATGAGGTTGCACTGATGTGTGCTGATGGGCACTGATGAGGCCGCACTGATGGGAGCTAACGAGGCTTCACTGATGGGTGCTGATGAGGCTGCACAGATGGGCACTGATCAGGCTGTACTGATGGGTACTGATGAGGCTGCACTGATGGGCGCTGATGAGGCTGCACAGATGGGCACTGATGAGGCTGCACTGATGGGCACTGATGAGGTGTCATAGATGTGTGCTGATGAGACATCACAGATGGGTACTGATGAGGCTGCACTGATGGGCACTTATGAGGCAGCACTGATGGACACTGATGAGAATGCACTGATGAAGCGGCACTGATTTGTGCTGATGAGACGGCACAGCTGGGCACTGATAAGCTGCACTGATGGAAAATAATAAGCTGCATTGATGGGCACTTATTGGCACTGATGGGGCTGCACTGATAATCAGTGTAAATGTGTGCTGTCACAGGATTGTCACACAGTGACAGCGCTGAGCAAAGGAAAAGCCAATAACTGCATTTATTTACATGTGATCAGCTGTGATTGGACACAGCTGATCACATGGTAAAAGGACACTGTGATTGGTCATTCACCGCGATCTGTGAACAAGACACTTGATATTTTAGAACAATTGAAGTTAAAAAAAATGAGTTTAGTGACACATTGGTCACAGAGCACGCCCAGTGTGTTCCCCAGGCATGCGTGGGGAGGGCGGGGTTCTGGGAGGAGGTCTATAAACACCCTCCCAGAACTAGACGGTTGCACTGTAGCTGTCTTTCGGCCGTAGTATGGTTGCAAATCATTAGTGTGGATTTTGGTGGTTTTCTAAGATACAATGGGCTTTACACGACTTTGGAAAGCTATGGAAGCTTCTTTTACGTACCAAGGACCTGTTCATATGACAAAAAAACCTGTGGTTGAGCCGGATTTTACCATCCTCAGTCCCTACGCCCTTTAGCTGCAGAGGCAGCACCCAAGGGTGTAAATGTGGAAGGAGGAGTTATATATCCCCTGTGGCTTTCGCAGGGTGCTACCATCCACCAACCATGAACAATTCAAGTGAGTTGGGCCACTCTTCAACCACCCAGCTACCGCACACAATGCATGCAGTTGCAGCGGGCTAGTGTGGGATGCAACGTCTCTTCACCACCTGCTTTAACCCCTTGGTGGCTGTACAGCACATGGTTGCAGGGCGCTTTGTGAATACAGAGTTAAAACAAAGAGCAAAAGTGAAATTCTGTGTGAAACTGGGCAAGTCTGCCACAGAGACATTTGACGTGATTCACCAAGTTTATGGCGATGCTGCAATGGGTCGTTTGAGGTGTTTTGAGTGGCACGTGTGCTTCAAAAGTGGAAGAACATCAATGGAAGACAAGAGATCAGGAAGAACTTCAAAGAGCTCAACCCCCGAAAATGTCAAATTGGCTCAGCAACTTGTGCATGATGATGGTTGGAGAACAATCCACAACCTTGCTGTCATTGTCATTTGAACATGCTCCGTGTTACTGTCAAGTTCATCCCCAGGATGCTGACCCAAGAGCAGAAGGAATACCGCATCAAAGTCTGCTAAGAACTCAGTGTGCCATGGATGACCTATCCTTCATGTAGAGGATCATTACCAGCGATGAAGCCTGGGTGTATGGGTACAACCCTGAGATGAAGTAACAGTCTTCACAACGGAAGAGCCCAACATCTCCACAACTGAAAAAATGGAGGCAGGTCTCAAGTGCACAGCTCGACCAAGTGCATGCCTATTGTCTTTTTGTTCATGGAGAATTCGTCCATAGGGGCCAGACCATCAATAGAGAGCTCTACTGACTGATTTTAAGGCATCTGAGGGAGGACATTCAGTGGATCTGTGGTGTGCAAAAAAACTAGATGCTCCACAACAACAATGCACACTATCAATGAGCTCTCCTCATACTGTATGTGAATTTCTCACCAGAATTAACATGATCTTACTTCCACACCCACCCTACTCGCCAGATTTGGCTCCTGCAGACTTTGCCCTCTTCCCAAAGATGAAAATCAAGTTCAAAGGTCGCCTTTTGAGATCCAGCTTAAATTATAGAAGATGCTTGACACACGTTGAAAAGAAGGCTTTCTTGGACACATTCCAGAAGTGGCAGGAACGCTGGGAGCGCTGTGTTGCTGTGCAAGGGGGCTATTCTGAAGGTGATAACATGTAAAAGTAGATAAATAAAGTACTTTCTTGTACACAGAGTGAGTCTCCAAACATTCTGATACCACCTCGTATAAGATGTAAATTCTAAAAAGACTAAAAAAAAGGATGTATAGTATTAAGATAGTGACTTGTCCTTACAATTATAATTATTTACGTTATTTTTTTTTTGCCCTCAGTGGAAAGTGAAAGAAATGTTCTGTTTTCTGTCTGAACTTGGATCGATTCGTTTCTTTTGTACTTTGCTAAGCAAATTTATCTTTGCCAGAAGCACATTGCACCCGCTTGTGTCTACCCTGCATATGCAACTGCTAAACGAACACTTGTTTAGCATTTGTAAACCCACTTGGTCTCCAGTTGAGAGACTGTTCATCTCCTGTGGGTCCCTTTCCAATGTGGGGTCACTATATCGATCCTTACAAATCTAAGGAGTGTGGGGTCTCTGTTGTGATGAAGTCTAAAGTGCTTAGATAGAGAATGTTCCTTGGATAGGGACCCACAGGAGACTAGCAGTCTCTCAACTGGAGACCAAGTGGGTTTACGAATTGAGCACCTTCTATCCCATGGGCCATAATATAGAGGTTGATCTCAATTGTTTTATTGATAATAGCTAATTTTACCCTGACAATATGCTCATGTTCTTTTACAGTTTACATTCTTATCCTAATCACGGGTTTTTTACATTTTTATGATTTTTATGATTTTTGTTTCTATATCTTATATCTTTATGTGCGCACAATTCTATTATATGCGTGTGCTTTATATGGACTATTTTAGAATTTATGGGGGTTTTATGTGTTCTTAATAAGGATTATACCTATCATTTATTATTTTGTTACTGTTCAGCTGTATTCATGTCTATTCTGGTCTGTCTTAGCTAGACAGGATCAATATTATCATTTTTATTGCTGATATTACATATAGTGGATTCAATAAGTTTTAGTGCTTATAGCAACTGGCGTTCTTTTCATGGATTCCTTATTTAGCTAATTATACTTTTATCATATTTACTCTGATCTATCTTGACAAGATTGGATTATAACTATTATAATTTTATTGCTGATATTATATATAGTAGATTTAATATGTTTTTAGAGTTTATAGAGACTGGCGTTCATCTTATATGGATCTTTTACCCCCCTTTTCTAACAAGCTAGCTCCATTTTATATAATTTTAGAATATACATTTTATTATTTATCTATTATTACACAACATCTTTATAATGGAATATAAGACTACCGATGACAAATAGCCAGGAACCATACACCAGGAATAATTCACTGTTCAACAGGTAAAAAGTTTTGGGCATAAAATTAGCTAATCTTACATAATTTTGGGGTGCTGAAAACGAAAATGACCCTAAAAAATGTTGATTGGCTCTAGTTTCCATGATATATTCACCCATCTAATGACGTAAGCCATTCAAAATTATGATGCAACTTCAGCTGCATATTGCGCAATTGATACTGGTGACCAATAGAAAATGTCATGTATACTGAGATGATGCAATATTAGCCTTTAATTGCATCACTTCACTGCATAAAAGCTGCAGTATCTGTAGCTGATTGGAGTTCGTCTTTACATTTCGTTTTATGCTTATATAGGCTACTCAGTAATGCCTCCAACTTGTGTGAATAAAGCAGATAATTTCTGCTATATCTGCGGTGAAATAACTTTTATCTCACAAAAAAGGAGGATAACAGGAATGATTAAGAAAGCCTACAACTTGTATTTTGGCTGCAAGATAGGAGACCAGGACAAGAGCTGGGCACCACATATATGCTGCAATTCTTGTGGGACGGCACTGGAGCAATGGTTGAATGGAAAAAAGGCATCTATGCCTTTCGCTGTGCCAATGATTTGGAGAGAGCCAACAGATCATGTTAGTAATTGTTACTTTTGTATGACGCCTCCAATTGTAAAAGGGCTAAATAAGAAGAAAAAGTTATCTGTGCACTATCCAAATATTCCATCGGCAATACGTCCAGTTCCTCATGGAGAGGGGCTACCAATTCCTAAAGCACCAGAATCCTTCGTGGTTGAGTCAAGTGAGGAAGAACCTGAAGCGTGTCGTCACATGCAGTTGTAAGAGATAGCCCTTTCCTCGAATACAAGAGAAAAGCCAAGAGAAGCAAAACCGACACAAACTGAAGACCAAACTAGTGAGAATCCTAAGTATTAACCGTTTCAATACCGTGCAATTTTACACCTTCCTGCCCAGGCCATTTTTCAGGTTTCAGCGCTCTCACACTTTGAATGACAATTGCGCAGTCATACAACATTGTACCCAAACTAAAATTTTATCATTTTCTTCACACAACTAGAGCTTTCTTTTGGTGGTATTTAATCACCGCTGGGGTTTTTATTTTTTGCTAAATTAACAAAAAAAGACCAAAAATTTTGAAAAAAAAACACATTTTTCTTTGTTTCTGTTATAAAAGTTTACAAATAAATAATTGTTCTTCATAAATTTAGGACGAGATGTATTCTGCTACATGTCTTTGGTGAAAATAACCCAAATTAGGATGTATTATTTAGTTTGTAGGAAAGTTATAGAGTTCACAAACTATGGTATAGATCTGAATATTGATCAATCCTGAAGTACTGACAGCCAATCTAATTTCTTGAGGTCCAAGAATGTCAGAATAGTACAGATATCCCCAAATGACCCCTTTTTGCTGAGTAGACAGTCGGACGTACTTCATAAGAGGCATGGCGAGTTTTTTGAAGTTGTATTTTTTTGTCATAATTTTTCCGAAAATGAAAAAATGAAAAATATTATTTTCACTATTTTTTTTTTTACATACTGTCACCAGTGCAGTACAGCGTCATCAAATAACTGGCATGGCGGTGAACAGGGACACTGACTGGTGACAGTATGAAAAAAAAAAAAAATTATATTTTTTTTTAATTTTTTTTTATTTTTTTATTATATTTAATTTTTTATTACATTTTTTTTTATTTTTTTTAAGATTTTTTTTCATATTTTACTATGACCAAAATAGTACAATGTTACCATAGTAACATTGTACTACTTTGGGGAAGTGATCAGTATTTTTTTTTTTTTTTTTTTTTACACAATTTGCTTATAGCAAAGAATTACTTTGCTATAAGCAAGCATTTAGCTGAATGAAATCGATTCATTCAGCTTTTTTTTTTTTTTTTTTTTTTTTGTGCTTAGCTGTGATTTGGTCACAGCTAATCACATGACATGTGCATGTGATTAGCTATGACCATTCACAGCTAGGCACTAGTATACAATGGATGGCATCATGAATGAAGCCATCCATTGTATACAACTATCATGTGACCTGCTGTGATTGGTCGCGGCAGGTCACATGGTACCGGCAACGGGAGCCGGTACTCGGATCTGTCATCGGCCGTGTCCGAGGTGCACGGGCGGTGACAGATCCCGCTGCTGCGCCGCTCTGCAATAGCGCAAACGGCGCATGTGCGGGAGCACGCCAAATGGCGTGGACCCGGAAAGCTGCAGCGCTTTTCAAGCCGCCAAACGGCTATTGGCCGGGCGGCTAATGGTTAAAATGATTCAACTTAGCTTATGGCTATAATTTTTCTTGGTAATCCTATGCAATATATTATGCCATTTAGGCTTTGTTATGTAGTCATATCACTTGCTTTATATTTGTGGAAAGACATCTATCTATATAATTATTGTGCATTATGTAGTCATTACGCCTATAGTAGAAAACTTTCTGTTTACAGAAAAACTAGAGCCAATTGACAAATTTCATTGTTATATTTGAACTCAGAATGTGAAATTCATTAAGAAATGGATCCTTTTGTTTCCAAAACTGGCAAAAAATAATAATTTGTTGAACAGTGTTACCGTTGGTGTAATACTCATTATTGATGCAAGTATCACTTAATTACCACTCTAAGCATAAATAGCAGTACTGCATCATTATGTCATTCATTCTCCGGTTTTAGCCGGTTCCTGGGCGTTAGACATTAGCCTTTCCTGTAGCTGGATACATTTACCCAGCTTACATGAAAAAGATCCATGGAAAAATGGTGCCGATGCGCTCACGCATGTACAATAGCCAATCACCGGCAAAATGGCGGTGGCGCGAAAATACAAGCGCCCAGCCTATGTAAAGCACAGTTAACACATACAAATCAGTGTTGATATTCCTGAAGACGTACGGTCACACGAAAGGCCTAAGGAATCAACACATTGTGACGTTTAGCTGCCAGAGCCATATGCTGGTCCAGCGGCCATCATAACTATTGGTCAGTGTACCTTTTTATTGGACATTTTATTGGAATTCTTGCATTTAATAAATTGATTACTTTTGGCAATATTTTGCTATGGGCATTTTTCTTATGACTCCTTTATGGAGCCTTTAAGTATGCAGACCCTGGGACGTTCTTCACCATCCAGAGAAGGGGAAATCCTGTAATCAGGTGGCTGACCCTACTGATCCTTAAAGGAGTCCTCTGGAACAGACATCACCCAGTTGCTGCAGACCTGCCCTATAGGAGACGGATGCCCCATATGCATACATCGCCACCTTGATGCTCCTGCGTTTTGGATATATTAATGCGCATTATCTATGCGCTTCTGGTAAGCGCATATTTTTACCGTTTGCTTGGAGCACCATAAAAGAAGGATACATTCACTGGCACTATTCATAGCACCTACTGCATATTGAGTTATATTGGGACTTTTGCTTTTATATATTGATATATTTATTTAGCGCTGCACTTTATTACTATTTTCTCTGACCTCTGACCTCAACCAGGCATTTTCCTCCACACAACTGTCACTTACTGGATATTTTCTCTTTTTCAGACCATTCTCTGTAATTCCTAGAGATGGTTGTGCGTGAAAATTCCAGTAGATCAGCAGTTTTTGAAATCCTCAGACCAGCCTGTCTGACACCAACAACCATGCCACGTTCAAAGTCACTTAGATCCCCTTTCATCTCCATTCTGATGTTCAGTTTGAACTTCAGCTAGTCGTCTTCACCACATCTAGATATCTAAATGCATTGAGTTGCTGCCATGTGATTGGCTGATTAGCAGTTTGTGTTACCAAGTGATTGATCAGGTGGACCTAATAAAGTGGTTAGTGAGTGTACAAGACCTATTGAACCTGCCAATGGATTTGTATATCTTTTCATCCAGTCCTGAGATTTACACAGCTCTGACAAATGGCACAGCTCTGTCTGGCAGGGCAGGGAACCTTATTTATACTTGGTGCGGTTCAGTAACAATTACAGATTTGAGCCCTCCCCCAGCGTGGGATTGGACAGTTAACCTCCCTAGCGGTATTCCTGAGTGTAGCTCGGGGTAAAATTTCAGTACCAAGAGCGGTAACCTTGAGCTACACTCGGGCTTACCATGCGGTGTTGCTCAGGGAGTCCCTGCAGCACTTACCTTGTCCTTCGCTCTCACGATGTGTCCCCTGCAGCGTCCCCGGCCATCTCCTCCGGCCGATGCCGGCATCCGGCTTCCGTGTTCCGGTCCCTGTGATGTCGGGACGTACGGGTGCCGGAACCGGCGGGAAATTTGAAATTTTTAAAAAATGTCATTTTTGTAAAAATGATTATTACATAGTAAAACATTGCTGTTTCAAACCATTTCACATACATTTTGTCCCGAGTGCTTTGTCCGGCGCCCTGCCTGCATTTTTACTGTTCTTTCTGCCTGGAAACTGAGAAACGTCCACGGCGTCCAAAAAGCGTCACTTTAGGTCAGACGCGGTTTTAGACCGGCTAGAGAACAGCGATAGTAAATCAGAACCACTTGCAGAATTGAGTGATAATGATTTGTGGGGGAAATTCCTCATCAGACACTGAAAACGATTCTGCGACTTTGCTCAGCGATGTGCGAACTTGGCACTATATTTCACATTTCAGTGTTTTTGGTTTGATTATATTATTGAATTAAATGTATTATTATTATATTATTATTTTTTATGATTATTTATTAAATTGTAATTTATGATTTCGTGTTTCAAGTTTTATCCTCCCCGGGATGTTTACTAGACTCTTGTTTGGACAGATTTCAGTGAGTTATTCCTAAAAATTACAGGCCTACAATAAAAAACTACATATTTCCATGCAAAAAAATGGTACCGCTTTCAGCACAAAAAATCGGAAATAATCATACTGCCAGGGAGGTTAAAGAAGTAGCACAGACTTGAGGGATGGCATTAAAAGCCATAGTATTGTAGGAGGAGATAGACTGCCCCTTGTTTAGTCTTTTCATGCACCAGGAAATGGAATGTCAATGATACAGTCATGCCATTGTTGTATTGTAGACATGGCGCCTGCTGTGGGTAATACTTGTGCCTGGTGTGATAATACTGCAAATATACATCATCGGTGAAGAGCTCCACATCTCGACCTTCCCCTTGGTGAGGACCTGTTGGCCATGTACAGGGTGTTCTGTCATGAGGACTATCTATTAATATAATGCTGTTCTCTTATATCTCATTCTGAAGGTTTTTCTGGTTCCATTATCCACCATTACTGGCATCTTCCTATTACCGCTGGACACCAGGAGCAGTGTGAGTACACCGCATGGCAAATACAAATGAGAAATGAACTGAGTGCACTACATGGAGATTAGTACGTCTTCGAGCAGAATGAGGATTATAAAGGAAGTCCAGTCAAGAAGATACAGTTTATCTTTAAGGGAAACAGCAAAGGGCGCCAACTAAGTGCAGGATATAGGAATAGACTTTATTATAAATAACAAGGAGCAATTCACAAGGTGCACAGGGATAAGAGCATGTCATCCACTCAGTGTGGTTTGGGGTTAAACCTCAGTGTGTCTTCAGGAGACAGGAAGTAGATGCAGCCATCAGGAGCTGTTTTGGACACCAGAAACCATAAATCCTGGAGCCACCCTGGAGTGCATGGGCTGCGTAGGACCAGACTGTAACTGCTCCTTTTTCAAGCCTCAGCAGTTACACTCTGAAACATGTAGCCACCCCTCCCCCCCAACACTGCCACCTTCCAAAGTGCAATCTTGAGTCCTATGCAACTGATGCACTGCAGGGTGGCTCCAGGACTTCTAGTTTTTTTCCTTGTGTCCTACACGGCTCCTAACAGCGGCATCTGCTTCCTGTAGTCACCACTTGTTAGTTTTAATAATGTCTTTTCCTATATACTGCACTTAGTTGGCGTCTTCTGCTGTTTCATTTATATATTTCTGAGATTACTACAGTCCCACCGAGGAGCTGCCATGGATCTATTTGGACCTATGGACTTTTTAGTATAGTCCTACACACCCACAACACATTCACATGTTGATTATGTTGTCACCTAACTGTATCCCTGCCTGCACCATTCTCAATAATTCTCTGTGTTTCAGTTTATCTGTAGCCAGCTTTGGTTAGCATAGTAATAACAAACCCAATGGCAGATTTTGTCTGTGTCCCAGTGTGGAAATGTCCTTCCTATCCCTATAACACAGCAGAAAGTCAGAGGACATTGCCCTAATTTGTGGGGAAATCCTCCTTCATATAGTTGTCACCCAAAAATGTTGTGCCCATTGAAGATTTTCTCCTACCTCCGGTTATGGTAACAACTTTAAAATTTTGTATTTTCAGAAAATTCTTTCACGGTGATAAGGGTCACCAAGACTAACATGGTGGGTGAATCTACCCAGTAAAGTCATAGTGGGAAAATAAAAATCTGACAGGGGTTCTAACCCTTCCACACTCTTTTTAAAACTGAAAAAAAAAAATAAACATTGTTTGGTGTGCTCCTTTAAGTGATATGTCACATTCTTCTCGCCAATCACTCTGGCTGTGCAGTCTCCGGTCATCGGAATCTTCTCCCGGAGCTTAGAGGTGCAGTATACCTGGCTGTCGGACGTGCTCAGAACTACAGGAAAGGTGGTTCCATTCTACATCACCAACAACAACTCCTCGGAGTTCAGGGTCCGGGTCTCACAATGTTCCTTTGCAATATTGTATCACTCCAGGACCAGGGGGAGGCTCAACATCACCGACGTCAACGACTCCCTCTATGACAACGAGGTCACACACATGTCAGAAGCCTTGGGTGAGTTCTTATACATTTCTTATTTTTTATAAATGATCATACAAAATTATTTATTTTTAATGTAAATCAATTATTATTTAATTATAATTATAAATTGTAGTATTAAATACCAATAATGATTGTCCGATTTAAAAATTAGGTAAAGTGTCAGTAAACTTTCTAAACAAAGGGCCAGTTTATTGTCCTCCAGACTTTAAAGGGGCTGGACTGTGGCCATTGTAAATAGAAATTGTCCGGGCATCAGTGGGAGTAAACATTGCATCTTTGGTATTAGGAGGAGAAATAATATGCCTTCACTGGTATCAGTGGGAGAAATAGTTCCCCATCACTGGTGTCAGTGGGAGGAATAGTTCCCCATCACTGGTGTCAGTGGGAGGAATAGTGCCCCATCATTATTGTCAGTGGGAGGAATAGTGCCCCATCATTGGTGTCAGTGGGAGGAATAGTTCCCCATCACTGGTGTCAGTGGGAGGAATAGTTCCCCATCACTGGTGTCAGTGGGAGGAATAGTGTCCCATCATTGGTGTCAGTGGGAGGAATAGTTCCCCATCATTGGTGTCAGTGGGAGGAATAGTGCCCCATCATTGGTGTCAGTGGGAGGAATAGTGCCCCATCATTGGTGTCAGTGGGAGGAATAGTTCTCCATCACTGGTGTCAGTGGGAGGAATAGTTCCCCATCACTGGTGTCAGTGGGAGGAATAGTGTCCCATCATTGGTGTCAGTGGGAGGAATAGTTCTCCATCACTGGTGTCAGTGGGAGGAATAGTTCCCCATCATTGGTATCAGTGGGAGGAATAGTGCCCCATCATTGGTGTCAGTGGGAGGAATAGTTCCCCATCATTGGTGTCAGTGGGAGGAATAGTTCCCCATCACTGGTGTCAGTGGGAGGAATAGTGCCCCATCATTATTGTCAGTGGGAGGAATAGTGCCCCATCATTATTGTCAGTGGGAGGAATAATTTCTTGTATTATTGGAAGGAAAAGTGCCCCAAGGGCTGGATAAAGGCAATCAAGAGTCTACAGTTTGGAGAGCACTGATATAAAGGAATGACGTGTTCTTTCTCATAATGCTCGGCTGCCATGCTTTATCACACACTGAAGCTGATCTCTGCATCACTATTGTGTTGTGAGTGGTGGAGGTACATGGGACACATCACATAACCTCAAGATAAAAGTAGGCAAAAAAGGTTATCTGAGCTTAGAAAATGGTATGAGATTTTTTTTTTTTTACATCACTTAAAGTTAAAAAAAAACTTTAGAACATTTGATTTCACATTATTGCAACACAATTGTGTTTGATTCTTGATAATGGGGATGATTCAGTATTTTATTGAGAGTTTTTCTGCCTGGACTTCATCTTTATATTTAATTTTCTCCTACCCTTTCCAAAATCTTTTGCAGAAGTCACTGCTGTGATCATTGACATCTCATGACATTTTTATTCCACCACACAGGTAAGGAGAAGGTTCTGGTTGTGGTGGATGATGTGGACGACAGCAGCGATAGGGCAAAGACCAGCATTCTCCATTACCAGCCGACCATCCGTAACCAGACCAGGGACCTCTATCTCTTCACCAGGGAGGAGAAAGAGAATAAGGAATGGATCAAAGAGAAGATGAAACCCATCCTGAATACACTCACTCGGGGTAGGTCTGAGGAATCCTCCAGTGCTGACATTGGGAAACATGAGAATGTGCTGAAGGCTATGGCAAATGGTATTGGAGGGTCTCTGGCTTGAACCTAGACATAACATATATGTAAACGTTTGTAGGTCACCTCACAAAGGGTCCCATTTATTTTTACAGTTCCATCAGCAGACTAGTCCTGAGGACTGAATGTTGTGTTGTAAAATGTTGCATAATAGACTGTTTTTTTCTGAATATACTTTAATATTTCTGTCAAAATTGGAGTCATGTAATATCTGTTGGCACCCAGCAATGTCGCCTATGTCAAGGCTCTAGTCTTGATGGGCCTTCGGGTACTGATTTCCAGAAATGGGTTGCACAAGAAGAACTCTTAGAAACATTATCTAGGGCTTACAAGAAGGTTAGAAAAATGTTAATCTGCTAAAGTCGAACACCACAGCAGCATGTGATCAATCTCACGGTGTTAAACTAGGACCATGTTTAGTGTCTATTTCCTGGTCCCTAAAGCCAGCACCAATTCGGAACTACATTCTACTCTTAACTCTTCTCAAACTCACTGCACAATGAGGTCTGATGTTCTGCTGAGTGGCATTGAGATGCTTTAGGCTCATGAAATCTTGAATCTCTTGAATCTCAAAATCTGACCCATCTGGCTATTCAGGAAGAGCTAATAACTGGCTAGCTCTACATTGTCATTATTCCAGTATAGACTATATGATCCATGCCTTGGCTCTGGTCATGTTACCAATGAATACTGGAAGGTCAGATTCCAGCTATTGCCGTAAAGGGAATGCTCTTCGGCCTTATTTGTTTATCATGAACACCAAACCTTAGCCAGTAGTAGCTGGTCACATTCAACTGGACTTGTTCTGTAATGTTGGAGTCATTTATATACAACCTCTTCAGTTCTAATTTGCTCCAGAAACACGTCCCAACATTTGTAGCCACCTGTCTAGCTCAGTCAAAATAATCC